>NW_027506925.1:295632-538132 GCF_052324685.1 Brachyhypopomus gauderio | reverse complement strand
GTTATTCTGTACATTGTGGGCAGGTCTAATGGTTTTATTGTTTTATTCCTAATAGCTATTGAGGAGTCGTCCCAAACTCCCCTTGAACTTGTTGCTTTTTGTACCTCTTGGCATACAAACCAGGCAAACCTTCATTGCCTTATTACAAGCTCGTTGTCTCACACAGAGAACCTCTGTTCAGTTCTCCAGGACTTGCAGCCTGTCGATAGTTTCATCGTATTCTAGCTACAAGCACACAAATTAGTTTGATTATTTCTCAGCATAACAAAACCACAGGGACGTCCTCTGAACGGTTTTTGTAGGTTTGCCAAAACGTTTAAGAGGATGTTTTTATAGTACGCTTGTGGCAACATCCAGGGGACTCTGCAGGGTTTGTGGAAAGTCCTTTAAACATCATGTTGTTGTTTTAGTCTACCACATTAGTTTTTTTTAATTATTTAGTATATATACACTGTATGTACAAATGTATTGGAAAAAACTGTGCCAGAGCAGCTGCACACAAGCCTCACATCACCAAGCACAGTGCCCAGCGTCAGATGGAGTGGTGTGAAGCACGCTAGCACTGGACTCTGGAGCAGGGGTTCTGGTTCTGCAAAATTCTGTGGAGGGATGAATCACGCTTCTCCATCTGGCAGTCTGATGGATGACTCTGGGTTTGGTGAACACCAGGAGAACATTACCTGCCTTACTGCACTGAGCCAACTATAAAGGTTGGCTGAGGAGAGATAATACTGTGTGGTTGTTTCCTGGCCATTGGCTTACGCACTTTTGGTCCCAGTGAAGTGAACGCTTCAGCATACCAAGACATTCGGGACAAATGTATGCGTCAAACTCTGCATTACTAGATTATACCACTCACCTGGAGTCTTCAAGCACTCCATCTTCTAGCAAACCATACAGGTTTTTCACGAGAATTCACAAGTCTTCTGCTTGGGTCTTCAGACGTCTTCATGGCTTGTTCGTGTTCGTATCCACCTCCTTCTCTTGAACTGTTAACTGTCTCTTCTACAATTCAATGATTCATCTCATAAAAATACTCATTAACTTCTATTATTATTATTAGACAGAATTATGAGGTATCCTTTCCAGCCTAAAGCTGTCCACGCGCAGATTACTCACCCATATAGCCTATAAAAAAAGAAACACGCGTAACTAAAATAGCTACTTTATCGTCTCCTTATCCTAACTGACCTTCACGTAGGATATAGCCAACATTATAGGTCATATAAGTAAAAAGACGAACGTTGCGTTTTTATTTGTTACTAGATTTATCCGTGTTTATCCATCTATTTCCCGTTTCCTAAACACTGAACGACACGTGAAAATGCGCGCGCTCATGCTGTTTGTAAACAGGTTTACGTGTTTACGTCATCAGCAACGTCTGACGTTTTTTCTTCTTTTCTCGTGTCGGGCGGGCAGCGCTTAATTAACTATCACAAATATCACTGACTAAATCTACAGTATTTTCACGCTATTTGAAATATGATATCCAAGTTTGAATACAGACCTGTACCTCGGAGCGAGGTATGTCACGGGAAATTCATAAGTGCTCAGTGTGAAAGTATTTTCAGAAGTGAGATTTGGGAAATCTAAAAAAAAAAATTACTCAATAATAAAAGTGTTCAATAATTACTGTTGTACTATTCTGACATAAATACTGAAATTATGAAATCATTATATTGAAATAATATTCAACCATGCTATGAGATAAATGTCCTACCTGGAACAGCTAACAAAAGGATGTCCGGGGGAAATCATAGGCCCGTCGCGTTAATGTCCGGGGGAAATCATAGGCCCGTCGCGTTAATGTCCGGGTGATTTTTCAATGACGTTTATGAAAAGTAATTTAAACGTCATTTATGAACTTTTTTAAATGAGACTACCCTGTTAGTGATATTTATTTACTATTCATTGTTATGTGCCGTCGGTTCTCCTGGCAAACTCTTAATGGCCAGTTCAGGATAGACTGCTATTTTTGAGCTTTACCTACATCACTCAGTTTGCTGCATAGACATTAGTTCATGTGTGGACAGAAGACACAGAATTACAGAATGATCTGCTTTAGACACCATTCAACATCAAACGTTATATTAAAACAGTGTTCCTCCATCTTCCTGCTTACTGACTAATTGAGTCATATACTGTTACATATTCAACTTAAACATCTTTGTTGCAATGCAGCCATAAACCAGTTAGTTTGAAACATGGACGTAATTTTGTAATAAAAAGTGGGGGGGACATGGATTCATCGCTATTTAAATATTTGGTTTTGACCGTAAAAACTGGGGGGACCAAAACCGGCTTTTGAAAAAGTGGGGGGGACATGTCCCCCCCGTGCCCCCCCCCCCCCCCCAAATTACGTCCATGGTTTGAAAACAGTGAAGTGAGGTGTTCTAATGTAAGATTTGCACTTGAAACCCAGTGAAATTATCTAACTGGTTGGGCAGAGACTGTATGGAGAATGATGCAAATTCTGGTCTGTCTGATCTCTTTGCCCTTAATTGTCATGTCGAGGTGAGTTCAAAAGAATATAAATGTTTATCAAGTTAATGTTCAAGATCTCTCCACTTGTTTATTATAAATCATGTAGCTAGTATGTGTACAGACAATATTGCATGTATAAAGGAAATCATGTGTCCAGATGATATTGCATGCACAGATGATATTGTGTGTAAATACAACATGGCGTGTATAGTCTAAATTACTTGAACAGACAGTATTGCATATGTAGATAGAATTACATGTCCAGTCAGACTGGAGAAGCTGCATAAGACTGTTAATTAGAGATTGTTGGGT
The DNA here is from genome assembly GCF_052324685.1 of Brachyhypopomus gauderio. NCBI lineage: Eukaryota > Metazoa > Chordata > Actinopteri > Gymnotiformes > Hypopomidae > Brachyhypopomus > Brachyhypopomus gauderio. The sequence goes on along the minus strand of NW_027506925.1, from coordinate 535,336 downwards.
GTCATGGACCAGATTAATCTCCCAGTGGAATTAGAGGGATTTGAAGCCTTTCCCAGCCATACTTGCCCCAGAGCCACTGGGTCAGTCCACTGGGTCAGTCTGTCCAGGATCATGTATGCTTTTCTTGGGTCTCTGGCTTTTTTTAATCAGCAAACACATCTTATGGTGCATTTTTGTTAGTACCCCTAAGTTCACTTGAAGCGTGTCAATTGTTAGGGTCATTCTGAGCCAGCGTAAACCCCAGAGTGTTCATGGAGTCGCTCTTCAACTGCTCTTTTCACTGTGATGGCTGGAGGCTAACGTCACGGCCGTGCAGTGGGAGCCTGGTTCTGGAGCAAGGGCCCAAGCTGAGGCAGCTGGCATGCCCTCAATGGGCCTTTCATTAGTGCTACTGTTGTGCCAGCCTGCAGCCTTCATGGTCCACACACACACACTTGTTGAAGGAGAAGGCCTGGCTCGTGTCAGTTCATCCCAAAGGTGTTCAGTGGTGTTGAGGTCAGCTTTTGAGTAGCTTCCCATTCACAGTAATAACACTTACAGTTGACCACAACAGATTTAGCCAAATAGAAACTTTAGAAATTTAATAACTGAAGTTTAATACCTGTCACTGGCAGTTTTTTTCGTGACGATAAAAGCATGCTTCTTTGTCAGAGTTCAGTTAATATAAGAGCAAGCACAGGACAAATGTTGGTGCTGTCAGCCAGCATTTTTATTCACTAAGTAATGTGATGTCCTGCATGCAGTGCTGTGTGTCAGGCCCGAATGTCTTGTGCTGTGTGCTGATCTTGGCAGAGCTTGGTTTTGATAAGGCACAGCGGCAGCACTGCCCAGAACATGCTAACACAAGCTATGAAAACTGATCTTAATGACACATCGTGTAGTGTCCCATTATCCTGTTATGCCAGTCAGGCTAGCAGGCTGCTCCCTTTCGCAAATATGTGAAGTAATGAAAAACATGGATATGCATAGCCTACTAATGCAGATCTAGGATGATTAAAACATTTTTGAAGTCTTTTTGTTGTTTAATCCATATTGAGTGGCTGCCGGACTGCTGTTCAGGTTAGTCAATCGTGTCGAGCAGGTTCTTTTCCTGTCTGCTAGTTATCCCATGGTGCACTGGGGCTCCTCTCCACGCCACACAGGACAGCCGGGAGATGTCAGAGATGCACCTCTGGTACAAGCAGAACAAAACCAAGCCTGAAATTCTTATGGTGTGAGTGTGTGCCATCGAGATATGGGTCGCGCAAGCTGGCGTGTAAGGCTCACACTACTGGGCACCAGGTTGAACTCTTGGTGAACCTGCGTCACCAGGCGAATATTTCTCTCTGGAGTGCTAACAGAGTCATGACGTTTACCTTGAGACTTTCCCTCTCTTCTCAGTACATGACGATGTTAACGGTTTTGTTCGTTCTTCATGGTGCTCGTGTCCGTGCTGAGTCGATTGCGTGTGGTAGAACCAAGCCAGTTTGAACATGTCCGTCACGAGTAAGGAGCTCCGTGCAGTTTTAAGATGTTTCTACTGTGTCTGAGCGCTCCAGTTTTGACAGGTGGTGGGATGAGAAAAAGGTGCATTGTTTGAAAAGTAATTACATACTCAATGTTCTTGCATTCTGGCATGACCGAAACTTCAATTTGTGGTAAGTGTATATCGTAGGAAAGTCTTAAAAACTTTTTTGTTTGGATGATTTTTTTAGTTTTCTTTTTTTTTTCATTTGTTTTAGTTCTGTTTTATATCTGAGGTAAACCTTAAAGACATTCCAACCTCTGTGAAAGTGAGGATCAGTGCCCGGCCTCGAGGCAGCTGCAGGAAGACCTGTAAGCACGGTTTCTCTTGCTCACTCACTCACTGCTACAGTTGGTTGGTGATGAATGATGGAGGTGGGGCTGTGGAGGCTCCTTTCATGCGAGTTTGTACCACTAACCTAGTACCAGACCTAAGCAGCAGCAGGTACCACAGTATGACGGTTCATTTTGTGGGAGTCAAGGTGACGTGCTTACAGGACCTAAAGAGCACGGTGTCGGTGTTAGCCTGCAGTCTGCACCTTACACAGAGCTCCACAAACCCCCCTCACCACCACCACCACCACCTCCATCCAACCCCGTGGATCAGCTACAACAGCACAGCACCACAGCACAGCTATGGGCCAAAGCCATGTAAAGGAATGAGTGTTATGAAGTAAGTGTTAGAGAGTTTCACATCAAGCCATGGGCAGGAGGTGACTGAATGCCTAGGATATTATAATAAGTCACAATCAGGAACAGCCTTGATTTCCAGGTATCTACATCAACCAGACTGGTCAAACATTACAGTAGAATTTGTGCAGGATCTTCAAATCTGTCATTTTCCTCCCAAACCTCCGGGAAGTGACAGAACTACTGTGGAACCTCTTACAGCCGGTGTTCAGTATGATTAAATATGTCCTGTGATATATCATGATTACATGTTCCAAATTCCTTATTGCATAATCATGCATCATACTCAGGAAGAATATGTTCATTATGTAACCAGCACTTTTCCCGGGACCCGTGCCTCCAAGATCAGTCCGAAGAGATTGTGAGCGCACCCTGTGTTTGTGTTCTTCAGCTCCCCGGTCCCAGGAGCCATGAGCACATCCCTCGGGGAGCTGACCGCCCCGCTGGCCTGCAAGCTGTGCCTGGGACTGTTCCCCCCGTGGGACATGAGCACGGTCTCCCAGTGCCGCTGTGTCTTCTGCAGTGAGGTGAGGGGCTCTGGCCACTTTCTTATAATCGCAACAACATGTAGATTTCAAACTGAACCCATAGCAGCACAAGCTTGTGGGCGTAACCATCTGTCCCCGTCACAGTGTTTAAAGCGTTACGTCGAGCTGCTGATCACAGAGAACCTGCAAACCGTGATCACCTGCCCAGGCTCCGCATGTCTGAACCACGGACAGCTGCAGGACAGCGAGGTAAAGCAAAGTCCCGCATGCTGTATTACACCTAGATGGGGGAGGGGGGACTGATCCTGTGTGATGGACCACTCTTAACCCAACACTTAACCCAACACTGATACTGTTACGTGTTTAAAAAGGTCGGCGGCCACCTGCCGTGTCTGATCCACACGCCCCGGCTGGACCCTGGCGAGCGCTCACTCCAGTCCTGGGTGGACCGTAGGTCAGCCCTGCTTGGCCAGGATGCTGGGCTCAGATGATGAGCAGTAATGAGCTTGCTAGGACCACTGACCAGTTCCACATGACGGGAGAACAGCTACAGTCATTAGCTCTACATGAATTAAATGGGCAAAGAGTGTAAATACAAAAGCAAGTGTTTGTAGTAAAATGTCAAGCAACAGTTAATTTCTTATTACTTTCTAATGAATAATTCATTATTAAATTAATCTCAAGGTGCATTATTAACAAAGGTTTTTAAATTATGCATTAATTCACATAATTATTAAATGAATACACCTCTCTCTCTCTCTCTCTCTCTCTCTCTCTCTCTCTCTCTCTGCTGAAGATCGAGTCTATAGTGTGTGCTGATGTCATGCAGCGGTACAGGAGACTACAGTTTGAACGAGGTGACTCTTCTGTCTCTGTAATCTCTTACAGTTGGCTCGGTCTCACTGGAATGTAGGTTCTACAAAAATTACTTGCACATCTGGGAGGAAGACGTAAACCAGAGGCACGAAGTATACATCACACTGCTTGAAACTCAGGCTCTTGTAGTAGTTAGTTTTCTGCTTGAATGTGTATGTAGTGCCAAGAGTAAAGGCATGTATTACAATAGCAGGATGCCCCACAGAGACGATTGGTGACTTTCTGCAACAAACGTGAAGATATATATAAAACGAGAGAACGCAAACCCACGCTGGCTTACGATGTGATCGTTATTGTGGCATGAGCAGGGAAGTTTTGTTCAAATAAATGTCGTGGTCCGACGTGTCTGCGGAAAGTGCCGACCGTTCTCTCTGCTCTTCACCCAGAGGTGCTGCTGGACCCCTGGCGGACCTGGTGCCCGTCGTCCTCGTGTCAGGCCGTGTGTCAGCTGGAGGAGACGGAGGTGCCCACGCCCCAGCTGCTGCAGTGCCCCGCCTGCGGACTTCGCTTCTGCTCTGGCTGCCAGGCTGACTGGCATGCCGGGGAGGTGTGCCAAGGGAGCCTGCCCACCATGACCTCCCCGTCTGGGGAGAATGGGTAAATGCACCAGAGATACACCAGAGGGCGCTACATGCTAGTAAATACAGGTGAACTCTCCAGAGCAGTGCTCTACACACTAGTAAATAGAGGTAAACGCTCCAGAGCAGTGCGCTACACACTAGTAAATAAAGGTGAACACTCCAGAGCAGTGCGTTACACGCTAGTAAATACAGGTGAACTCTCCAGAGCAGTGCGCTACACACTAGTAAATAAAGGTGAACACTCCAGAGCAGTGCGCTACATGCTAGTAAATACAGGTGAACTCTCCAGAGCAGTGCGCTACACACTAGTAAATAAAGGTGAACACTCCAGAGCAGTGTGCTACACGCTAATAAATACTGGTTAACTCTCCAAAGCAGTGTGCTACACGCTAGTAAACACAGGTGATCACTCCAGAGCAGTGTGCTACATGCTAGTAAATACAGGTGAACTCTCCAGAGCAGTGCGCTACATGCTAGTAAATACAGGTGAACTCTCCAGAGCAGTGCGCTACACACTAGCAAATGTAGGTAAATATTCCAGAGTGGTGTACTTTTAGGCTTCATGTAACAGGTGAACACTACAGAGTTGTGTATTTTACACTAGTAAATACAGATAAAACTACAGAACAGAGCACTCCATGCTAGAAAAACCCTGACCCAATGCTCCAGAGTAAACGCTGACTGCATGAGATGCGGCATGAGACCAATATCTGAGAGAAGCTCAACTCTGCACTAATTGATTAAGGAGCTGCACAGAGGTATAATGATCTAACAGAAGCACTCCAGGAGGAGTTTTTGGTCCGTAATAATCGCACGTTGCCACATATTTCCGATCTCGCAGCATTCGCTTCCTCCCTGGCTTTGTTGTTTCTTTGGGTTTCTTGTGGGGTTTGTTGTTGACTTTTGTTTGTTGTTTTAATGTGGTGTCATAAATGAGTTGTTTTGCACATTATGCTTATTTATATGAGATGTTGCAGACAAGATATTGACATATGGAGACGCTAGTCCGAACATACTGAATCATTTTAGGTTTTATTGGTTTTATTTTACGTATTCATATATTAAACAGTATGTAAACAGGGCTCTGAAACCCAATTTTGAGTAATTTGAACGGTTATTCTGTCTTAGTATTACAGTCTCTCTCTGTCTCTCTCTCTCACTCTCTCTCTCTCTCTCTAGTTCTGTTGATAAGACTGAGGAGGACGAGGCCCTGATCAAGCGCTGTCCGAAGTGTAAAGTGTACATCGAGAGAGACGAGGGCTGTGCTCAGATGGTGTGTAAGAACTGCAGACACGCCTTCTGCTGGTACTGCCTGCAGTCACTGGATGTGAGTCACTGACTACCAAGCACATTGAACAAGGCTCTATTTATCTCTTCCTGTAGTAATAAACCGATCAGCCACGGCATTGAAACCACTGACGGGTGAAGTGCGTTACATTGATTGTCTCGTTAACAGTAGTGTCTGTCAAGGGGTGGGATATATTAGGCAGCAAGTGGACCGTCAGTCCTTGAAGTTGTTGGAAGCAGGAAAAACGGGCAAGCTTATGGGTCTGAGTGACTTTGACAAGGGCCAGAGCTGTTTTGATGGCTCAGAGACCTACACAATACTAGGCAGTGTTGTGGCTGATCGGTGTCATGTGACGGTCACGGTCAGCTGTGTGGTCACCAGTGTGGATTTCAAACGTGTCCATACTCTTCATCCACTCTTCCAGAATGATGTCTTACTGATCCACTATGACCATGGACCGTGCCGAAAAAAACTGGGTCATTCCAGAGCTTCCGTCATCTGGCATCGGACACAGGTGTGTGGGGTGCACAGGTATATAGTTTATACAGATGTGTGGGGGGACACAAATGTGTGGGCTGCACAGATGTGTGGGGCACAAGGTAATGTGTTGCCTTTCCAGATTATTTTGGTTATAGGATAAAACAGGATAATATTATAGAGCCATTTTAGCTGCCAGGTGTCTAGGACAAACCGCCAGGGATCAGTATCAAACAGGAACACAGGACATTAAGCCAGATCATCCGCTGCTCATGACCTGACCTTCCATAATACTCATCCCAGCGCGCGCGTGTGTGTGTGTGTGTGTGTGTGTGTGTGTGTGTGTGTGTGTGTGTGTGTGTGTGTGTGTGTGTGTGTGTGTGTGTGTGTGTGTGTGTGTGCGTGCGTGCGTGCGTGCGTGCGTGCGTGCGTGCGTGCGTGCGTGCGTGCGTGCGCGCGTGCGCGCGCGCATGCAGGTTGTTCCTGCAGATGTCTGTCTGTTAAGCACTAATAACACTACTGCCTCAGCAGCTGACCCTGAATAAATGAATGAATGAATGTTCGATTTATATAGCGCCTTTCAGAATACCCAAGGCGCTTTACAATTTTAACACAGGTACAAGTCACAGACAACCAATCACACACACATGTGAATGAATGAATCTTTTGCTCGATATCCAATAGTTCATTTGATTTTCAGCATAAATATCTGTCCCATTTGACCTATATCTTCCCTTGTTCATATTGTCAAATCAAACCCCACACGACTGACACACCTTCTGAAAAATGTGAGAAAAGAAAGTCAGACTCGGGCCTAGATGGTGTCTGTCTCCTTAATTATTAAGCCATCAGCACCCCCTAGTGGCGATGAGTGTTAACCATCACCGCTTCCTGCCCTGTACATGTGTAAACTCTGGGTCTCTGGGTTTAGGTGGTGGGCATGTTTGCGGGTTGCGGCCTGCTGTTCCTGCTCGCCTCTCCGTTCCTGCTTCTGGCCCTGCCCTTCATCTTATGCTACAAATGCAATCGCAACCACCGGGATGGAAACCTCTAGAACATCTAGAACCCACCCGATCCGGAAAAAGGGGTGGCGACATGACGAGGAATCCCCCTTGACAAATGAATAAAGTCCAATTTCTAAACATCAAGTAGGGTTTTATGTCCTTACTGCAGTAGTGACTGTACAACTCAGGACCCCAGGGATCATTGTCGACTTGTTTTGTTTGTGACCTTCTGCTCGCTGAATGATGACTACAGCACTTCACCTGCTCACGTGCCAAAAATCCCACCTCGTATATCTGTCTCTGATCTATATTACTATTGATCACAAACTCGTCTCGTTTAGAATTCCACTCTGACCGGTAAGTTGCTGTCTGTGCTTCATGGGGAGTAATAGTAAAAACTTGTATGTGTGTAAAAATATAAAAAAAAATGGGTGTGTTTGTGTCATCATCTCCATCCCTCCTCTCTATTTTGTTTATTTTATTCTGTAAATTGTTTGTCCGACTGTTTCTTGTTGAATGTCCGCGTGGGACACGGCTCACCTGACTGGGTCGTGGGAGCGTTTCCCCACTGCACCACGTGGATCTGCAGTCTCACACGCTCTACGTTTGAGAGAGACTCACAAGATCTACTCGATGCCAAACACACTAATGGAACATTAAGGGTTCAGATGGACTCCTTTACTCTGAAATGGCTGTAACCTGTTTATGATGCCTGTTGGTTCTTCCTTTTCATTCACATGAGACGTTCTGTATACAATTTGCTGTTTTTGCTATATATTAAGGAGAATTACATTTCTATGGTTTATAAATATAATCACGGCGTTGAAATGCAGTACTGTGGTGTTTTTCCTTAAGTAATAACTGCATAATGTGCAAGGGCTACATTTTCTCAGCAAGGTGGTTGAAGTTGTGCCTTTATTCACATCTTCATATGTGGTTTTCAGGACTGGTTGGTCTGCATGAGGTTTAGACTATAGCTGAAAACAGAAGGATCCTCCATAGATAGAGACCCAACATCTATCTGATTCTATTGGGCAAACTACATGTGAAATGATCATTTAGCTCGTTTTACCAAAGGTGAAGGCCATGAAGGGTTCACAGAGGAGAAGGGTACATGAAGCCATCCAGATTTGTCAATGAACCTTCTCATTGGAAGACTGTGGAGGCAGAGACGTCTGCAGCTCTTCATGCGCACGTGGAGAAGCTCGTCTGTGTTCTCACTGGGAGATGGAGATGCGGAGGTGAGGGTGGGGGGGCATGCAAGGGGGGGGCAGTAGAGGGAGCGGAGGCAGCTGGCTGCGGCGCGGCCGTCTGTGTCCGGCCGGGCGGAGGGCCTCTCGCGGGGCCCGCGGGCATCTGCCTGGCCCCGCACCGCTTCACCCCCGCATCAGAAATTCATGCGCTGCTCCACCCGCACCATCTGTGTCGGTGCTCCGCAGAAGCCTGGCGAGCCCCCCGCCACTCCTGCGCAGACCAGGGAGGGGCCGGCTGGGGCCACTGAGCCTGACCCCCTGGGGCCTGCACGGAGTCCCCTGGGTCCTGCCTCCTGCCTTCTTCACGGTGTTGGCCAACCAGAGCTACATGGACTGCAGGAAACACAGATTAGAAAGGTCACGACCTTTGAATTAAACACCAGTAAATAATGACGTTTGCCTGTTTTTTGTTTTTTTTTTGCTTTTTTTATGTGAATCGCTTCTAATGCTACCTCGCAAAATCACTACGTTATTAATCGTTAATCATTATTAATTAAGGTTTAAATACGTTGGATTGAGATGCCAGGCAGCACTGCATATTCCCACAAGCGGTCCACAAGCTCGTTCTCTGGTTTAAAGTGCAGGTGTGATGAATATGTGCACCTGTGTTGGGTGATGTGATGGGTCTGGATGAGCCCGCAGGGATCGGAAAGGCTCGTGATTGGTTCAGGTGTGTGTCGAGGGCAGCAGTGTGTTCAGTAGGCTGACCTGGTTGGGCAGGGCCAGGTTCCCACACCCAGATTAAGATGACACATCACCTGAAAAGAAGTACCAAGGGTGATCAGCCGTTGTCAATGCATTTTTGCACAAGATTAAGCTTAATCTATGTCCAGGACATTTGCCCATACAGTTCTGGCCAGAGATTACTTGCACTACCTTCATGTAACCACAAGAGGGTGTGATGACATCCTTTCTAAAGCAAGGCGTAAGGGCTCTGTAAGCGCGGAACATAGGAAAGCCCGTCCTGGAGATTTGACATACATGTGGTGATGGAATGAAGAAAGCAAGAAGTTACACAAACCACATGCTTGGAGTGCCAAGCTGTGTCAGGTCACCTACTCATCCTCCAACAGCAGAAGAGGTGTCTCTCTCTCTCTCTCTCTCTCTCTCTCTCTCTCTCTCTCTCGGTCCACGTGCCCCTCCTCTGGCTGTGCGGGCCGGTTGCGGCCCAGCGGCTCTCTGGCAGGTGTTGATGGCGCTGGCGGCCGAGGCCCGGGGAGCTCCAGCCTGCCTGGGCTGCCCCACTGGCAGCTGGCACGCCGCTGTGGGCACTTCTCCCAACCATAATTACCAGCTCCAGCTCCAGATGGAGACAAGCAGACGCACCGCTCCCCGCGTCCTGGGCGGCCTCCGCCCGCCTCCGCCTCCTAGCCCGACACGCGCTGCGCCCAAACGCACGCTCCCTCACACGTCTTCAGCTGGCCAAAGAAGCATTAAGCAGCTTTTTAAGGACCCACTGCCAGTGGTCAGTTACACACCTTTTATCTCCCTGCCCGCCGGACAGGACCCGGTCAGGACAAGTGGATATCGCGCAGACTTTGTGAGCTTTTCGTCTAATAAGTCAAGTATGTTTGTTATACCTGTTTATGAAGTCATTGTTTTATATTTATACATAAAATGCCTTGTTTTCGTCATTGTCAACAGAAGCGTGTTTATGTTGTGTACTAAATGGTCTCTCTTCAGATGTCCTTTACACACAGCCAACACTACAACCATTTTATGAGTGTACCATAAATGTGTGGTACATTCACATTCTCACAGTTCCCAACTTCTGTACTCTTCTCTACATATCCACCTGAAAAAGACAACTAAAAAATAGTCATCAACTAGATGACTATGTTGGTGTGTGTGTGTGTATATATATAGTATTGCTCAGGCTGGTGGGAGTTGGTCCCAGCCACCCTCTGAATCACACACAGTTGCAGTAACAGATGGGGGCCTCCACGGAGACACATGGAGGAAAGTGCCCCACATATCACACACTGTCCACTCCACATCCAAACGGCTCCACGCAGAAACTCTCTCCGCATGCATCTGTAGTGCTCCAGCATCAGAACCGCGCACATTACGCACATTACAGGAGAGCAAACCACAGTGAACCCGTGGAGCATGGATTACTGCCCGAGCACAACAGATCGATTAGAACATCTTTTCTTTTTTTGTCTTTTTTATATATCACACCAGCTGTTGTAACTGCATATGATGATCTCAACTTAACACCACAACACGGTGGCCCCCTGTGAAGTATCTGTCACACTGCTTGTGGTAAGAGTTAAGCAGAAGCCATTCTTGAGGGACAGGAGGAGATCGAAGGGCCTTGGGCGAGAGAGGGGCAGACAGAGAGGGAGAGAGGTGACCTTGCTGATGTACCATCCCATGCTGGCTAGTCTAGTGCTGCAGGAGGCATGTGTCCATGGGGAAAGTCAGACAGATGCTGCTGAATCTCTCCCTCTCTCTCTCCCTCCCTCCCTGTGGGTGAGGCGGTGTGGAGTCTGCTTGGTACAGCTGCCACCCTCACCATCAGGAGGTGTAGGAGCTTGTGCTGTTTCTCCTCTCTGACCTCCAATCTTGTCTTTAAACTTCAGTCAGACAGCACCGGCAGCATGCCCGCCCGGCCCGCCCATACACCACATGTGTGTGTGTGTGTGTGTGTGTGTGTGTGTGCATTAAACACGTTCACATGCGCGTCCACGCACAAGCGGAGTGGACGGACAAAAAAAAAAGCAGAGGCTTCACACCAGCTGCCGAACATGACATTTCCTGGCCAGGCCAGCCCGGCCCAGCAGGAGCAACATCTGTGCGGCTGCCTTTCATCCCACCCTGCTCCCCAGGCGACATGGCTGATCTACCTGCAGCAGGGCCCGGCCCCGGAGACGGGCAGAGCTCGGCACCGCTGCAGGCCCCTGCCTTCCCCAGCTGGGCCTCCCCACCGCCCAGGGCCCGGCGCTCAGGGGTTCCAGCTGTAGCATCTGCCCTTCGCCCGTTTGATCCTCCGCCCACAGCACGAGCTGGTGCGTACTGCAGTGCTGTTTCCACCAGCATATGCATGCACACACACACACACAAACGTGCACTCATAGTTCTCTTTGTAGCAGCGTGTGTGTGCTCGCACACACGACCTGTATTTAAAAGATAAATTCAAACTGCCCATTGCAGTCCTCTCTGTACCAGTCACAAACAGTGCGATATGTCCAAGGCTTCAGGAAGAGTACTCATACGATTGGTGGATGTGTGTGTTACGGGCCCTGTGATTGGTGGATGTGTGTGTTACGGGCCCTGTGATTGGTGGATGTGTGTGTTACGGGCCCTGTGAGGAAGTGACCGTGTTACAGAAAGGGAAACTATTTGTGAAGCTCACTGCTTCTCCGCGGTCACTTTCTTGCGGAAAGTATTTGTGCCGCTGTGTCTAACCAATATTTCCTCACAAATCCAAAAAACACTGCATTACCCAGAAGCCACAGGCATATCAAAGCCACATGTTGTGTTCTGGCCTTTGCTCTACCACAATGGCTGCCAGTATAACGCCATTACCGCACCAGTGTAAAAACATCACGCTTCTGGCCTCTTCAAACTATCACACATATACTTTCTGGCCAGTTCAAGTTGCTGTAGATATATTATTTTTCATGTTCCTCATAGGGCATGCCATCTACAATCATCATGAGTGCTGTGATTACTTCTCTTCGTGATTCTGTCAGCTTTGTGACTCCGTGTCAGCAAAACGGCATTTTACCTACAGCCTGTCCACATAACCATCACCCTTCACTTGATGATCGCATTCTAATTAACCCTGCGGTTTATTTATCTTCTGAATGGTATTCTGTCCTACCCGTCACTACAAGACATTTACTAGCCTGTAAAATTGATGTTGCAGCTCGGTAAGGAACAGATTTCCGTGTGTCACACCTCAAGGGGAAAAAAAGTGATCTTGGCACAGAGGAACAGAATAAAACAGCAACGTGGTGTCAGCTGAACCTGCAGCCTGTGAAGAGCAGGCACACCGCCAGGACCTTTTACGAGTCATGGGACATATTTCTGCTGTACCTCCGTTAATGGAGGCCAATCGAACAAGAGGACATTTTCCAGATTAGATCTGCATTCTATTTTCCCCTTCAAGACTCCAGTAAAAGTCTTGATGAAAATCAGCTTCGGTTTTCGAATGATAGGCAGGATAAGTCATAAAGTTTTATTGCAGATTATGTTTTGTGCATTACAAAAAAGACCTGGAAGTCCAAAGAGAGTGTTGAAAAGGCTGAGCAACAGTTAAGACCATTTAGACCATTTGAACGTTAGCAGAGCGGGTGTTGCATGTGGCATGAGCTGCCTTGCGGGGGGTACAAGGCCGTTCATGAATGAATCTGCAAGCCCAGCTGGTTCAGAGCGTGCCACGTTCCTGTCCCTGTGTCGTGCTCCTGTCCCTGTGTCCCGCTCCTGTCCCTGTCTCCCGCTCCTGTCCCTGTGTCCCGCTCCTGTCCCTGTGTCCTGCTCCTGTCCCTGTCTCCCGCTCCTGTCCCTGTGTCCCGCTCCTGTCCCTGTGTCCCGCTCCTGTCTCTGTTATGCTCCTGTCCCTGTGTCCCGCTCCTGTCCCTGTGTCCCGCTCCTGTCCCTGTGTCCCGCTCCTGTCCATGTGTTGTACTCTTGTCCCTGTGTCCCGCTCCTGTCCCTGTGTCCTGCTCCTGTCCCTGTGTCCTGCTCCTGTCCCTGTGTCTCGTTCCTGTCCCTGTGTCCTGCTCCTGTCCCTGTGTCTCGCTCCTGTCCCTGTGTCCTGCTCCTGTCCCTGTGTCTCGCTCCTGTCCCTGTGTCCTGCTCCTGTCCCTGTGTCTCGCTCCTGTCCCTGTGTCCTGCTCCTGTCCCTGTGTCTCGCTCCTGTCCCTGTGTCCCGCTCCTGTCCCTGTGTCCCTCTCCTGTCCCTGTGTTGTACTCTTGTCCCTGTGTCCTGCTCCTGTCCCTGTGTCCTGCTCCTGTCCCTGTGTCCCGCTCCTGTCCCTGTGTCCCGCTCCTGTCCCTGTGTCCTGCTCCTGTCCCTGTGTCTCGCTCCTGTCCCTGTGTCCTGCTCCTCTTTGAGCACTGCCTTGTCCCTGCACTCTCTCACTATTCACTGTGCCACGTTCCTCTTTCTCTTTCTCTTCTCTATTTTCATGATACAGTGACATCGTTGTGTCAACAAACGTTCAAACCGACCTGAGTTCTTCTGGCCTTTGCTGACTATCTGAAACGTGAACACCTGCCAGTCTGCACTTCTAGGCAAAGGAGCTCAAACATTTACCTACTGAGCAAGTTGCACCTGTTCGAGCCCAGTGCCGTGCTCATAAACCCAGTCCGTTTGCATGTTATCCTGGTATCTGCCCTTTCGGCTATGCCATGGGCCAACTCTGCATGGTTAACGCACGCATGCAAAACGCAGCTTATTGTAGGCCGCCATGACAACACAGCTGCTGACCAGGGGTGTCACGCACCCACGTCAGGGAATATTCAAATACGTATACAATCTCTGTGCAGTACAGTGTTTTACAGTTAGAAGTCATAGAAGAGTTCTAGCTGTGCATATTTACCAGAAGACTCCGGCACAGTGACTGTCTTCTGTATGTTTGTTATGCAAATTATGGAGTTGAGTGGAATGTGAAACTAGTACATTTTAAAAGGACATTTTAGCAAGGCAGGTTATAAGGTTATAGAATTAAATATCATGTGTTCCTGATCTAGACTGAGTCTACTTAGTTCTTATTAAGTATAATTCTTATTTTTATTAATTACTAGGTATACCAGCCTAAAAACTCAAATGTAAGTCTATGCTATTGTCTCGTTCCTGTTGTTTGGTGTCTCTCAAGAGTCTATGATCATACATAACAATATGATACACTGCAAAAAGGAATGAACATCAATAGCTTAATTCTACTTTTCTTCTTTAATGACACAGGGGATCCACAAATGACACAACAGCAGGAATATTTCTTGATCCGTGCGTCATTAAAGGATTACTCCACTCAACGTCCATCATTTATTGTGCCATATCAGAATGAACTGCAGTTGATAATGAGAGTCAATATTCCTCACAAGCGCTGCAGCTGGACAAAACAAGCCTCTTTTATTAGAGATCATGTGACCTGGTGACTTTGGCAAACCAAAACAGACAGAACGCTGAGACCATATGACTCATTTTTTGGTTTCTGGAATTTTAACCCTAATGTTTTTGCAGTGACTGTCTACACTGTTTAGTGAGGGAGACGTTCATATCTCCATCCTAAACTCGTGAAGTATGATCACCACTAATTTCAGCTAGTGCAACCACAGAGAACATTGAGAATTACAAAAATTCTTCCCATAGATTACCACTGTTAGACATGACATATAAATATTTGATTTTGCACACAATAATCCCTTAATACCAACTGGAAACAAATGTTCCAACCCTTGTTAAACTTATTTAATAACACACTCTCAGAACACAGAGCCATGTCATTATAAGTATGTCTTCATGGGACATCCTCTCAAAGCCAAAATCGAATTGTGGCAGTGTGGAAAGGCTGTCCAGTCAGACCCAAAGCCCACACTGCTATTGTCTGAGACTCTTCACACATACTTCTGGGTTTGAAGCGTTAGACACGTTTCTCTCTAAATCAACATCGACCAGGTTTTCAAATGACGTAGCGCGTTGGAAGGTTCTGCAGGCACACGAACGGCAGGGCGGGCTGAGGGTTATCTCATCTCAGTATGCTGGTGGCAAGCAGAGGCAGATTACCGAGGTCCACCACGGTAGCTATAATTAACCAGAAACAGATGATATCTGAGGTCCCTGGAGGACGCTGGGTCACTTTCCCTGCCCAGCGCTATCCAAAGACAACGGGTTGCCATTTAGCGAGGCATCGAGCCCAAATGCTTTTGTGTCACTTTTGTTTGGTTAGGTTTTTTTGTCCTTAATTGTTTCTGGCGCACTCACCGTGGGAGTGCATGCCGTAATTAAACATAATTGCATAAGTGAGCTCGAAACATTATCTCTTGTTTGCTAAAGTTGGATCAGTTTACCAAAGCAAGGATAAAAACATAAACAGAAGTTTGATGGAGTGGGGATTTTAGCACCCATATGCACATACAGCAAAGAGGCCTTCACATAAGCCATTGAAAACGCCCAGGTGATGCTCTGCAGTTTGTAACAGAGAGTTGGTGCCAAGTAAAAAATTATTACACAGTCACATTGGTCCATAAATTCAATTCATTGATTTCACAATTTAAAGGAAGAGATGTAGTTACTTATATTCCGTTATGATATAAAGCGAGCTAGACTAAGCATGCAATGTGTATGGCAAAAGGTTTGTACAGACTTGCCCAGCAAACACTAGAGCACACGTGATATATTATACGCAAATATTCTATTTCTATTTAGATTCTACTTGTTCCCTAAATTCTCACCAGGACCCTCATGTGCAGCGACTGTCTGAGGGGAAACCAGCGTTCAGTAAGAGGAAAGCAACAAAAACATTCATAAGCCATATTGTCCAGTGTCATGTTTAAAAATTTTACTTTTGAACCCAGATAACATGGGTGGAGTATATATCCTTGAATGGAAGCATAGCCACAGTAACCACCACATTCCAATGACCTAGCTGATTAAAACTATTAAAGGAGGCAGGGAATTCCTCTAGAACTTTGAATAATGTTTTTAGAATACATTACAACAAAGCAGAAAAAATCCACTGTTATGTAATCATTACAACGTGGACATACTGCTCACATCCAAAGACTTTCGTTCCTTTGTCGTGTCCTGATCGTGACAGGAGTGTCTCCTCTGAGTTGTCCCTGGATTCGGGGTCTGCGCCTCATCTAACTCTACTCGCAAGAACATCAGGAAAACAGTTACTCTCCTTGTGGGCTGTAGCAGATTCAGACACACGACAGCTAAAACTGCCCGCGGATCCTTTGCCCTGCCACTCCGCCTGCTCTGATGGGCCCGCCAGGCGTCGGTGGCCTTGACGGCACGGCCGCTGGCCCCTCCCCACCGTGTGCCCCAGCTGCTTGGGGTCAGCGCTGCTGGACCACTGTGATCAGCAGCAGAATCAGCACGTGGAGACCTGAGCACCTGTGGTGTGTGTCGGACAGGCTGGGTTCACTAGCAGAGCCTCATCATTCACTACCAGAATGATGAAGGTTATCAGAAATAAAGCCTGTAGTTCTTCAGAATTAGTTGTTGATGTAACCACCAAAATGTCTGAATATGTGATCAATCTTTTCCCACGTCTGTAATGTAAGCATAAATCTAGCTTTTCGCGCACCATGCGTAAATTTATGCAAAAACGAAAGAGACTGAACCGAGCAAGGATGAAACCCCTTGATCAGGAATGAACAACAACATCTCCATTAAACAAACATCTTTCTAAGGGTATCAGGAAAGCCACCCAGCCACGCCGCCTATCTTCTCCTGTCATCCACTTCCCCTTAGGGTGAGAGAAGAGGTGTGTGTGGCGGTCTGATGGGAAGCTGCTGAGATACGCCGTTCTTACCACCACCCCCCCAAAACCATCACAAAAGCACACAGGGTGGAGAACGCTGAATAGTGCCGATGTTGGGGCAGCGGAAGAGCTGAGATTAGGCGGCCTGGGGGAGGAAACGGCATGAGCTTGTTCTGAGGAAACCCTGACTGAAGAATAAGAGGAAGACACTAGGACAAAGGTGTAGACAGAGAGAGAGAGAGACAGAAAGAGAGAGACAGAGAGAGAGAGACAGACAGGCAGCATGAGAGAGCATAATGTAATTGTCTATTTTCACCCCAGTTGTAATAGTAGAAGGAGATTGATATAATTAGTGTTTGCTGCGGCACAGCATAAGCAGAGTGAGTGGTGGCGGGGCGGGCCGGCCCATCAGCCCATAAGAAACACCCTGGGCTGAAGAACCCCCCTCCTCATCTCCTCAGAGACAGATTAGATTATCAGTATCTAGCGCTGCCGTGCACACATGCGGATGTCCTTGCCCAGGGAAATGAACGGACTATTCCAGGGTGGAGGTCCAGTGGTCTTGGAAATAAAAACAAATCTGAGATAGGGCGTTCCATCCATCTTCGGTGTCAGCCAAGGTTGTAAGTGTCTGAGACAACACAAATGTGGAGACTTTGATCTACATTTGTGTATGTGCGTGTAACGTATCTTGCATTTATACATTTCTATACAACTAGGGACAGCAAAGTTCATTCATGTTCCAACAGCATAAGACTTAAGATTAACATCACTACACTTTTATATGCCGAGTAGCTGCAAGCAATACGGAGCTGCATTTCAAAATACACTTCATGTGTGTTTGGACTGTGCAATCAGTGATTGCTGGTGATTTTCATCAGGGCTCAAGTGGCCCTCTAGAGACCTGGGGGGCACCGGGGGCATGACCACCTCCACATCGCTCCTCCACTCCGCTGATTGCTGCATTCTCCAGCTGGGGCCACCAAGAGCCAGATCGAAGCTATTGTCTCCTCTCAGGATTCACCGACACCCCCACCCGCCATCAACCCGCCCCCACCCTCTCCGCCCTCTGCCCCCTCCGCAGAGAAGTTCAGGCCTAAACGCGCCATCAAACTGCTACACAATCACAATGCCGAGCCTTTTCGTTTCTTCTGATTCCGTGATCTCCGTTGGCACTTTGATCCTTCCAAGACAGTGTAACACCATCTATGTGATCTGGTGTTGATTGCAAAGCCTAAATCATTACGGTGATACAGTGGCATGCGAGTAGCCAGACGGGTGGAATGACACTCTTCTCCATAATGGCCTTGGAGATGAGTGTCTTTACCATGAGATGGCAAGCACTTCGCATGAAAAACATACTTTGATGATTAATACCACCATGTCAGTCTCATGTCCGTTCACCTGCATTTGAATGATTTAAAATCTGTAAAGCACATAAACGTAGAAGTAAAACAGCGGACACGGAAGGTCATTGCTTTGTTTGTGTTTATTATACACCAGTAATGCGTGGTGCGTTTTGTTTGTTGGCGATGGTGATGTATGTGAGAGGTCTTGATTTGTGAGAGCGTTTAAAGGTAGGCTCCGGTTCCGAGTGGGGATGGCGCATCACAGATGGCTTGTAATAGCTCTTTTGCTCAGAGAGGCCGCGGCTACATCATCATCTCTGCGCACATTAACCGATGATGAGATCACTTAGGCCCCTCGTCAGGGTAAATCTCTCAGAGACACCGACATCTACAGCTGAGAACACGAGAAACGTCTGATGGGTTAAACCTGCAGGCTGCAGTTCGGCCTCACACGATCCGATCCAAATGGCTGCGTGACGAGTCCTGTCCCCTGAACGGATCTTGGTACATGTATCGCCACTAAAAAACACCATGTCATGCTACAACGTAGAGAATGTAGCCTTGCTTTGTTTTCCACCAGCCGAACAGTAAGTTACAAGCCGGGGATGGCTTAATGGCTTATTGCTTTCCCAAAAACGCACTCAGGGGGCCAAGTCAGTGGCTGCGCTCTTTGCAATATTCGCTTTTATTGTTTCCAGCTGCTGTAATGATGACTGAATGTCAGAGAGATGCCACATATCCCGAAGAGTTTGACATTAATTGCGTCTCTGCAATCATTTCTCCGTTTATGAACTTCCAGCAGCAGACTGCGAGCCGCGTCTCCCGTGCCTGACGCTCGCGCCTGGTTATTAAGTCCCATTTTGCCCAAGCCAAAGAAACATGGCGCAGCTGCTTAAAATACACTCTAATGCATCGTTCCCTCCCAGCTGCGAATTCCAGCCCCCTTTGTGAACACACAGCATCCTTGGCCGTGAGATCATTTGGAGACTTTTGCAGTTAGGTGATGAGTGACACCGAGGTGTGAATGGCGCATCCTAGCAGCGGTTCTGTGTGGTAACGCGCTGGTGAAGAGATGCGCGCGCGCTGCAGAGAGCAGTCTCAAACGCGCAGGTTCAAATATTCAAGGTTGATGCCCATCTGTTCAGTGACCTCTGCTGCAAGTACTGACGGTGAGTGAAACCATCGTGTGTGTGTGTGTGTGTGTGTGTGTGTACCATCCCTGATGAGTGAAAGTGAATTAGGCTCAAGAGATAAGAAAGAACAGAACTGAAGGAGACTCTGTAAACAAACAGCAGAGAGGACTAAACTGTCCCACATCCCACCATCAGCGCTATCACATCTGCCATTCAGGGGGATTGAATGATGATTGCCTGCACGCACACACACACACACACACACACACACACACACACACACACACAAACAAACAAGCTCTGAGTCTATGGATGGGGAAGGTGTGGTAGCTAGTATAGCTGTTGCTATACACCTGCATGCAAAATACCTGCAAAATACCTTTATTTCCTTTGAAGCACTAGAGCAAAGTCAGTTGCATACAAAGAGATTTGAGAACTGATTTGTGTAAGCAAAGCATACGGTGCACCATAACATAATTTACAACCAAATTCAAAGAAATGTAAATTCACAACAATGCCCGAGCAAGCCCGGGGGTCCGAAGTATCATAGCCACATGAGCACACACAAGACACATGGAAAAAACAGGCTGGTAATGGACAGGCGGAGAAGTTAGAGACAGGGCGCATAAATTAGGTCAGAGCTTGTGCAGCGAGCGGGCTGAAGTTGTGACAGCTCCATTACCCAGAGGTGGGCAGATGCCTGGCAGCCTGCAGCTGGGGTAGGTGGAGGGGAGCTGGGTGAGGGTGAGCAGGTGTTCTCCCTGTGGGCACCAGCCTCCACGTTCCCTGCCCCCGTCTCCACCAGCCACGCACGGCCCCTCCAACGGTCCCGCGTGCACTTTCCCCAGCTGGGCGGAGGCCACGTGGAGCCCGGGCGGAGGCCGGAGAGGCAGCGCGAGCCTGCCACGTGTCTGGGAAGGAGGT
Organism: Brachyhypopomus gauderio; assembly: GCF_052324685.1. Lineage (NCBI taxonomy): Eukaryota > Metazoa > Chordata > Actinopteri > Gymnotiformes > Hypopomidae > Brachyhypopomus > Brachyhypopomus gauderio. The sequence continues at coordinate 515,326 of NW_027506925.1, read as the reverse complement.
ACGGAGAGCAGGGTGCACTGGGTGGAGATGGGGAGGGTGGTGGAGGTTGTAGGTCAAGGTTGGGGCGAAGGTTGGGGTGAAGGTGGGGATAAAGGTTGGAGGTGAACATTTGGGACGCCGGGTGGAGACACGGCAGTGATGTGTGGCAGCGTCTCTGTGAAAGAGCGATTGGGACTCTTTGTTTGAGGTTGATGCAGATATAGTCGGGGAAGCCCAAAGTCATGTTCCATAACACACCTGTGTGTGTGTGTGTGTGTGTGTGTGTGTGTGTGTGTGTGTGTGTGTGTGTGTGTGTGTGTGTGTGTGCGCGTGTGTGTGTGTGTGTGTGTGTGCGTGTGTGTGTGTGTGTCTTGTAGTTCTTGCTGCAAAAATACACCTCCGAGCTAAAAGTGGCCATCAATATAACTTACACCTCCATTCGCTCCTAACAGCGAGGTGTGACCTCTTCTATTTCCACACTACGGCCTCTGAGCAAACGGAGCGTTTCTCCTCCTCACATGCCCTCCGAGTGTTTTGCACACACAGGAGCCAAGGCCAGGTCTGAAGCCAGTTCAGACACCATCCAAATCTCCCCACTTCCAGCCTTTGATGTCTGCACACCGCTCCGAGGCAGAGCACCTGTGCTGTGAAGTCATGCCTGAGGCATCTCTCACGCGGTAGGCCGGCGAGCCCCACGCCGACAGGGTCTGTGCGGTCCGATACGTTGCAGATGTGGCGAGATCACAATTTCCTGCTTCGTTTGTATCATTTATTGATTAATTAAGCTCTACAAAAGTGTTCTCAAGTGGACAAACAACATTGGCCTTTGAACCAGGGTCGCTCTGATGGATTTTAATGGGCACAGTTTCTAGATCTTGACAGCTCTATGTGATTTACTTTTGATAACTATAACTGAATCAAAAGAGCTTCCTACCACTCAATATTTCAGTTGCCAATATTCAGTTGGTTATTTAGGTCAGGCCACATCAAACAGACCAAACGAATTTATTGAAATTATTTTTATACATAAATTTAGAATAATTTGTTTTACAAAGCAGATGTTAAATATACAGATAACTTTCGTGTTAATGTTATGTTTTTTTCTAATAAAACATTAAATTGTATATGGTTAATGTAACTTATCCAACAAAATACAGTTTAACCTACCTTGACCTAAAATTCAAAAATAAAAGCAATCAATCAAAAATAAAAGCAATCAATCAGCTTCAAAGCACACAGAGGCAGCTCAGATCAACGCACATTACTGAATGTCCTAGCCAATCAGCCCTCGACAGGAGGCAAGCAGTGGGCTTCAGAGGCAGACGCGGATGCAAACATGAAAACATCATGGGGAAATGGAGACCTTCATGTGCTGATCCGTTCTGAGGCATATCTGACTTTTAGCAGCATAACTGGGACAGCAGACCTGTGAGGTGGACTGTTAAAATGATTTTAACCCACAGCACATCCGTTAGGGTCTCATTACATGACACATTTTAGACTAAAAACTGAGAGGGTCGTAAAAGATGAAGAAAGCTAAGAAAAAATACAGTAAAAATGATTTTAACCATGACTCTCATTTTGCACAAATGAATTCTGACACTTTTACATCGTTAGAACGCAGAACAATTTATGAGAAGCATGTAGCCAAAGATATTGGGGCAGGAATGAGAGGCAGCACACACTGCCCTGCAAGAGAGCAGGGGACCTGATGTTGGGAGTGTGGATTGGGTCTTTTACACTTAATGTGGGGATTGAGGGGTGGTTCGTTTTACATGAAATGTTTGGGCTGCATGGGTGGGGCTGAACTATTCACTAACTTCTAACATATGGGGGAAACTGCAAATGGGGGAAAACTTTGTTCCTAAGCAAACAATTTGCTATCCCAAGGCTTTGTTTCAGACTAATAGCATCAAGTAGTCAATAGATACTGAATGCTGATACACACGTAAATGCCTTGTCTGGCGAGTGACATTCTTTTTAACACATCCTTTCATTCTACACAAGACAGCATTTTACATTATAATGAACATTTTAAAATGCATTTTCGCTTTTTCGAAATGGCTTTTTAAAAATGCACTTCAGCATCTTTGACTTCATGAACAGTTTCCTGGATGGATTTATTTTGTCTCTCAGCTGGCAGCTAGTAATGTTTAGTAGTGTGATTGGACAAACGAATCCTTGTTTGAATCAGAATGAAAGATCTCGGCAAGAATTGAGACAACAACGCGAAACAGAACCTCTTTAAGGTCGATTTGGTCAAACGCATCTGGAAACCCCAGCGGTGTCGTAGCATGCGCGCTCCGTGAATTTTGGCACCACTTTCGAACTATTAATTGTTGCAAGAAAAACATGTTCGTGTCACAGTTTCCTGAAACAGCTGAGAAAAGATTATTACCCTGAAATTCTACTCTTTGACTGCTTTACAACAATAAAGGTCACAGGAGAAAGACGGGCATGAAAGGGAAACTCGAGTTTCGTGTGATGGTCCAAGCGATGCCATTCAGTCCTGTAAGATTAGACAGTGCTTTTGTTTTCCAGAATCCAGAAGAAATTACCCCCAAAACCTCTGTGTAATGACAGCAGCGACCCCCCAATCGATACCCACGGTCTCTACTGTGTTATTTTCATTTGTGTGTATGCATTACTTTCAGAAGTAAGAAACATGTATCAACATGTCAAATGTGTATTCGTGCACCGACAGAAAGAAAAAAACTGCTTGGGACGGTAGGGCTCGGTCGAAGTTCCGTGTCATACGAGGACACAGTCAGACATGCTCCTGCAGTCTGGTGGGTGAGACAGCCAGTCGCGCGCGGCCCGGAGCAAAAGGTTCCGAGGGTGGCTGGGTGACGTCACGGGGCTGGCGCCGGAGAGGCGGTCAGAACCAGGAGTTTGTGGCCTGGACTGTGTGCATGGGGCACCCTGCCAATCCATCACCCACGTTCCGCGCTTATATGAAGTAGAAAACCCCAAATATATAGACCTCTTGTGGCTTTGCGTAAGGATGGGTGAATTAGTGGATTGTTCCTATCAACCAAAACGTTAGTTTTCTATGCAAGATGTGTGTTTTAATCTTTAACAAGCATATTTGAGATAAGTACAAAAAACGTAAAACGGTGGCCTTACACTAATATGTTTGTTAAACTTTAAATTCGTCCCATGTAGCGCCTTCAGCACGAGTACGGTCGCTTGGACATCACCACGGGGGAAGAATGCAGAGGATGTGGGCGGGTTTCCCTGGATGTAGCCAATGATGTTGCTGTAAATTGCTGATTGACGTCGACACGTTGGCCAATCGGCAAAATTCTTCATCCCGTATAATAATCCCGGTCCGCTTGGTATATAAATGCAAAGACAACCAGCTTTTGTGAAGGATTGTAAGATATTTTTGTGCGTGGAAATTGAATAAGGGAGATTTAGTCGACCATGAAAGCGATCAGCCCGGTGTTGCCTTTGAGGAAGACTATATCTCACACAACGGAACATAATCTTGGTGTCTCAAGGAGCAAGACTACTTTAGATGATCCGCTCGGTCTGTTGTGCAATATGAACGACTGCTACAGCAGACTGAAGGAGCTGGTGCCCAGCCTGCCACGGAACCGAAGCGTCAGTAAGATGGAAATACTGCAGCATGTGATAGATTATATTCTGGACCTTCAGATCGCGCTGGACTCCAGCTCGGTATCTGCAGACCCACAAGCGCTCCAACAACCTCCGCAGAGGCATCTCGGTCTCACTGTTCCGAGGAGATCCGTCATCTCCATGAGCGCTGATATCAGCGGTCTGTCTCAGGTGAGGTTCAAAATGTAAAAACAAACGTATCTTGTCGAGATATGTCCAATTATTTCCCACTGGGTTCAAAATTGATCGTGTGTTATTTTTCAGCCAAGTTGCTTTCCAAGAGAAATGACTTCAGATGAGCACACAAGCATCTCTCGCTGAACTGCTGAGGTACAGTACCGTACAGTAATATCCCACCTACACATCAGATCAAACTGACGTCAAAGTTCAGATCTGCTGCACTAATGTGTTCCTCAGGGCTCCTGCCATCATATACATGATATTGTGTAGCATTACAGTCGTGTTTTTGCTTTTATGTGTATGTTGTCAGTCTTTACGCTTAGTTTTTCCTTTGTGATTTTGTGTACAGTAATCGTTTATATAGTCAATGAGACATTTAAATGTGTTCTCCGGGTACCAAAGTGTTGGTGCTGTGTGGGATTATCCTGCTTCCGTGGTGTTGGGTTAAAAGTTCAGAAAAAAAGAACATCCCCTGTTCTCACTGGCGCCAGCAAGTCCGGATCTCTCTCTCTAGCCTTCTCTAAACATCTCTCTCTCTCTCTCTCTCTATGTGTGTCTCTCTGGCTCTCTCTGTCTCTCTCTCTCTCGCAGGTGTTTCGGTCATGGAGCAGAAACAGGACCTTTTTTGTTATTCTTCCGTGTTCTTTGCCTGGACTTCGTCTTGAATGACATGGATTTCCCTCAAATGGAGATAAAACATTCTGTGTGATTAATATTTATCTACAGGCTACACATTCTTTCTTCCAAAGGAAGATTTCGTTACAGGACTGATAGATCAAAGCAAACGAAGAAAACGATTCAGTTTTTTTAAGACTGCCTTTTTGTTTAAGGTACAAAGCGCGTGTCAAACTAGTTCTGGTGCGGTCACAGCACTAAAACTATCACGTGTGTGTGTGTGTGTGTGTGTGAAGGAGAGGGAGAAAATCACAGAGAAAACACAAAGCTGTGGCCCGCCAAGAACGTAGTTTCGGTGTAGGCCTAAAACGGCTCTAAAACAGTTAGTCACATGCTGAGTGCGGCAACGTTTTCCTTTATTTCTGCTGGAATGTAATGTTTGTAATGCTAAATAATTTTGTAAAAAAATACTGTAAACTTTTTTCTATGAAATAAATATGACGTGGGCTATGAACATAGACTTTTTTGACTATTGCTTCTAGTTCAGGTCAGCTTGCCAAGCTGGGGCCCCGGGGGGGCAACGACTGACCCTCCGCCACTACAACAGGAGACTCCTGCAGCGAGGCGGACCAACAGTGGCGTTTTACATGCACTCCTCGCAATATGAACAGTTGATGCCTCCCTGCTGTAGATGTTGGTATTGCCCGTGTTTTCGTATCCTTACAGATAGATGACTTATATGTGCAGTACATATTAGAAATTTAACGGAACAGAAGACGGTTTATCTGATGGAGTTCACTAGAATGTAATTATTGAATACTCTGATTAATTATACACATAGGACCTTAACTAGATTATGAAAGTATAGAAACGCAATAAAATGAAACAAAAATAGAAACATTTTAAAGGCTCTAAATTGCTTGTTTGTTAGTTAAAATAAGAAATGAAACTTAGTGGAGAAAATTTGATCATACAAATTCTCAGGGGTTTTTTAAGGGGAAAAGTGTCAGACACGGTGACTAATACATTTTTTTATTTTGCGCCACATTACAGACAGTTCTCGTGTGGTAGGCAGTTAACACACACACATAAAAGTAACTGCATGCATGTTTTAGAGTGCCATTTCATGTTTGACATTTACTGCAGATAGACACATGCTTGTCTCTGCTCACGCATGCAGGCTGCTAGTTTGGAGTACGGGTTCAGATCCACACTGGGCCCGGGGTATGACAATGGTGCATCACGAGTTGCAAGAATAAATAATCACATGCTGTTCTAATACTTTCAATGAAGTCAGTTTTCTCCAAATTTTCAAGAAATTGCTCCACAACGACAGGGGTACAAGAAACATGCAGCTGACACTATTCAACATGGCAACATTTTTTCACCACTACGTTAGGAATAAGCACGAATGTGATTCTGACAGTTCAGAACTTGGCACAAGATTAAACCCAGCGCTTTTTTAGGGGTCAAGCTAAAATAAACTGAGTGTTGGTTAAGGTCCAGAAGACCAGAACAAATACCAGAGAGTTTCACATTTTAGATAACCAATAATAATCACACATCAAGACACCTTGATAGCTAGTGTTCACCTTGGGGTTTTCGCAAAATAGCAAGAGAAGAGGTAATACTGTTAGATGTCACACAATTTTTCAGCAATTGGTGCAAATTATTAAATAAGAAAAACGCATGAATAATGCCAATCAGGAATGTAGACAGCAGTACAGACAGTAAACTACATCAGGCGAACTACTATTCAACACTGAAACACGAGGACCTTACTGAACCTTCAGAATTACACCATCTCACTGAGCATGCGTCACAAAACAACACCAAACGGCTCAAGCTCGACAGACGGTCTGTCAAAAACCCGGGTGGAGGTTCTCACAGGATGCTCTCGCGCTCCTCGCCGAAGGTGACCGTGTCGGAGGTCACAGCACAGATCTCAGGCGGGTCTCCCGGGTTCGGGCCCCTCTTCAGGTGCACCACGCGGACGTTCTCGTTCTGCGCGGTGGAGGCGTTGGTGCCGGAAGCAGGAGGTACGATGACCTCGCCGCCGGCGGTGTTGGAGGGGGCGGTGGAGCCGTCGGCGGGCTGGCGCGGGCGGTTGGCCTGCAGCGCGTTGGTGTTGTTGTTGAGGGTGTTGTTGCTGGGGGTGCGGTTGAGGTTGTAACTCCTGGAGGAAGGCCAGCTCTCCTCGGGGCTGCTGGCCAGGAGGCTGCACTGGTCTTCGGAGCAGATGGACATGCGTGCGACCGCTGGGTCCTGGAGACCGCTCAGGCTGCTGGGAAGGCCTCTCTTGCGGGCCAGGTTCTCCTCGTCCAGCTCGATGAGGTTGGTCCTCTCTGACTGAGACAAGTCGGCCTCCTCGTCTTGCAGGGAGTGGTTGGGCGAGCTCTCGTTGGAGCGCACGCCCGAATCGGACGAGTCCTTCTTGTCCAGCATGCTGTCCGACAGGTACTCTTTACCTTTGGCCAAAGCTCGGTCTTCACCCTCGACCAGTCTGGGCTCCGCCTTCTTCGTGTCCTTGAGCAGCGGGCCGTTGTCGGACTCCTCCGACTCTTCGTCGTCGCTGGTCAGCTTCTGGTATCGCAGACTCCCTGCGGCCTTCAGCTTCAGGTCTGCATTCTGGAAGAGACCCGCCTTCTCTCCGGAGGTCTTTCGTCTCAGCAAGGTCTTGGAGGAGCTATGGTCGACCTTCTCGTCCTCCTCGCTGATGGGGTCCAGGGTGGCTCCCTCGGCCGAGGCGTAATCGGTCGCGTCCGGCGCCGGCTTCCCTCCGCCCCTCTTGGAGAAGGACTTGCGTCCGTCCTGGTCCCCTCCGTCCTTGTTCTTGTCCTCGGAACCGGAGTGCATGAACTGGCCCGGGTGGGGCTGGACGGGCTTGTCCGCCCCGCCGCCCGCCGCCTCCATACCCGCCATGGAGGCGATGTACTCCTGGTAGGCGTTTCGGTACTCCGCCTGCTGCTTGTCGGTGAGTTTGCAGATGTCGTTGGAAGACTCCTGCGAGTTCAGGCTGGACATGCTGGGGGTGCGGTGGGTGGTGCCCTGCGGAAGGCCAAGAAAAACGTCGTGAGAATCCACCTGGCCGAGCGATGGAAGCAACAGGACTATCTAGCATCCACCACCTACCATCCACGGCGGGTTGGCCTGCCTGTGAGGCTCATCCAGGCCCACGGTGGAGAGCTCCTCGAAGCTCAGGTTGAAGTTGTACATGGGGGAGGTATCGGCATTAGCGGGTCCGCTGTGGCCCGGAGCCCCGCGGTGCCGGCCGGGTTCGCTGTGGCCCACCATGACGCTGCCTTGCTCGCTGGGAGCCTCTTCGTGCAGCACCTGGCTCTCCATGTGACGCATGTCCATCACCTGAACACAAGAACGACAGTGGTGCCTCCTTCATGATACCTGCTGCCACACACCGTTTCTTTATCTGTACTAGAATACGATTTTACAAATAACACACACATACATATTACATATACAGTGGAATCAAGATATTTCACATCAGCAGTCATAATTCATGTGTACATTTATTTCTGCGTGCTTATGGACGAATGACTCACTGATGCTCTGAAGAGTTGCCAGTCTCCAAAGTTCATGGTCATCTCCTTCTTCAGCTCGTCCAGGTTACACTGGGACAAAACTCGGCCATTCACATTGGCCTGAGACAAACTGGGAGTCAGAACTTCAGGACAGCACACGGACATGTTTTTCTTGCTCTGTTCTTATGCGTTTCTCTCTCTCCATGACACACACACACACACACACACACACACACACACACACACACACACACACACACACACACACACACACGCACACAATACCTTCTTGATGGTGGCGGTGTACTGGGCCAGCATGCCCTGGTCGATGCCTTCTATCGCTTTGACGCGCTCACACACCATATCTGTGTTCATGGAGCTGAGCAGCACAGATGGTGTACCCGACATCACAGAGGCTGCGCCCTGACACAAACAACACACAGGCCCAAAGAAGACCATCACGTTCCGGCCATTAGCACCACACTCACCTTTATCACTGCCTTTCTGAGACCTTCAGGGTGAGGTAACCGAAGCAAGCTGCTAAAGATTTCAAGTCCATGCTGTCTGTTAGTACAGAGTCCATGTTACTTACAGGATAGTAAAATACCTAATATTTTAAATTCAGTGAAACATAGCATCATACAGGAAAGTATGCAGTATGCAGAAGTGTTGGTGAGCTTGAAACTAAAAGCAGCTACTTACTACCTATTTGTATTAATCAAGACAGCATCTAACCAAGGAACTGCAAGCTCATCTCACAGCACAACAAAGAGGATGTTTCCACTACGGCTAATGAGTCACACACCCTGTGAGCAAACACTTCCCAACACTTCAGTAGTGCGGCCTTTGTGGTGCAAGCTTACAATTTCAATGGCTCCTTGCAACAGGCGTCATCGAAATAGCTTCAAAGGACCATCAAGACTCTAAGTGGAGCGTTAGGAGTGAAGCTTAGTGAGATCTTTTAGGTAAGCTGCAGTAAAAGATGTTCTGGGGGGGGGGGGGGGGGGGGGTGCTATTGTCATCTCAAAACGATGATGCATTTGCACATGTGTTTCCTAAGGTAATACAGACGGGCTTCTTTAACGCTACTCTTCAACACACTAGTTCCTCATTCCCCACTGCGACCATGTCAGCTGCTGCTGTTCCTGTAAGGCATGCTGGTTAGTGGAGCGGCCGCTGCGGGCGAAGCGTGTGTGTGAGCGTGTGTGAGCGTGTGTGAGCGTTATAGAGCGCTTTAACGGAAGGGCAGCACGGACAGGGAGGGCACAGCACGCAAGCCGGGCCGGAGGGATTCGGTACCTTCTTCTTTTTCAAAGGCGCTACCTTAAACTGCTCAGAGAGAGAGAGGAGGAAGAAACAGAGGAGGTGGAGAGCGTGAGGAAAACACATACAGGACCAGGAGAGACGAGTCAAAGTGGATCAGGGGAGAAGGTACGGCTTTCAGCATAGCAGGTGGAGCTTTTCTGCCACTAAGGGCTTCAGTGAGCATTAGACAGCTGGTGGTTGACGTCACTGGCAGTCTGTGTGTGTGTGTGTGTGTGTGTGTGTGTGTGTGAACAGACTGTAGGAACTCACAAACACACACACACACACACACACACACACACACACACACACACACACACACACACACAACAAAGTACAGTGCTTTAATGTTACAAATACTACACTACTTAATAAATATGACTAAATATTACTTAAAAAAAGACTAGAATGTTTTTTTCTGCATAATACTTCAGAATTTCTTACACATGAAAGCACGTCAGTGTAACATCAGCATCACTAACATTTGTTTCTACATGTGAAAAACAAATGGGTTTTCTGAGACTGGTCTGAGCCAAGCGGACGACGAGCCTGACAATCAGAACCACGTCCTGCTGGAAGCGGAGGAGGAGGAGGAGGAGGAGGAGGAGGAGGAGGAGGAGGGGGAGGAGGAGGAGGAGGAGGAGGAGGAGGGGGAGGAGGAGGAGGAGGAGGAGGAGGAGGGGGAGGAGGGGGAGGAGGAGGAGGGGGAGGAGGAGGAGGAGGAGGAGGAGGGGGCTGTGGAGAGAGGAGCACGTCGGCGGGTGGAGGGGGGGGGGGCTGTGGAGAGAGAAGCATGTCGGCGGGTGGAGGGGGGAGGGGCTGCAGATGGAGCGGTCACACATGAGAGCCACAACATCTGAGCGTGTCTACGTCTAGGCCTACCGCCAGCGTCTAGTGTACTTACGGTTGCAGCGCTAGGCTCCCTGGGACAGGCCGCTTTAATGAGTGGGCGTGGAGGTGCGGGGAGGTGGGCGGGGAGGTGGGCGTGGACGTGGGCGGAGCTGCCGGCGTACTGCCGTGGCAGCAGGTAAACGTGGTGGGGGAAGTAGGGCTGAGAGATGCAGTGTGGGAGAAGGAAACAAAATTCAGCAAATGAAAATTAAACACAAAGCTTAAATGCAAACTGAAACAATGAGGTGTTATCTTGGCATTTAAATGTATATAGACATGTATGCACACAAAGAAACACACAGAGACACCAAGAATGTGGTTGCAATTATCACAGACGGGACAAAAACCTAAAATCGTAAATGACTAAATGGAAATGACAGTAAAAGTGTAATGATGACATGTCGGGGAGCTGATGAAGGGTCTCGACAGGAGGGACGTCCATCTGAAGCTGGAACTGGAACTCTTTAGAAAGTGCAGCTACGCACAAGATGTCCATCATTATACGAGCAGACTTTGACTGGTAAAGTCGGGTAGAAAACGAAGCCGTCCAAACCAAATGTTGATCGTCAGTCTTAAACGGACCAATCAAAATCGCTCCCTTTTTCCGGCACTCCACAGAGTAGCCCTAACACTGCAGAGAGCGCCTTCAAAACAGATCAAAAACAAACCTTGGCCTGGACCAGTTAATATGTACTAGTACCATCAATCACAGCAAGGGGGGAAAACCTGAACCTGCACTGCTGATCCAACTCTGTAAACGTTATGAAAACACGACCATTTGGACGCTGGCTTTATGTTTTGGATACTGGCTGTTACTGTAGAAACCAGGGGGCGCGTGCAGGCAAAGCCGGAGTACGGTGGCCGTGCGGGGACACTCACCCTGTTGTAGAAGGGGTGCTGGGGTCCGGCCATGCCGCTGTAGTAGGCGCTGTGGGGCTGGGGCGACACGCCGGTGGGGTTGTACGGCCCGTTGTAGGAGGCGGTGGGCGAGCAGGCGGACGACTGCTGGCTGTAGATGGAGGTGGGGCGGGGGGCGGAGTCCTGCAGGGGCAGCGTGGGGTAGGTGACCCCGCCCACGTTCATCTGCTCGCGAGCCGCACGCACGTCTGTGGAGGAGGGCAGGAAGGCATTAAGAGCACCTCACGCGAGAGAGGGAGAGCGGCCGGTGTGACGCTCGCACTAGTGTCGCGGTGTGACGCTCGCACTAGTGTCGCGGTGTGACGCTCGCACTAGTGTCGCGGTGTGACGCTCGCACTAGTGTCGCGGTGTGACGCTCGCACTAGTGTCGCGGTGTGACGCTCGCACTAGTGTCGCGGTGTGACGCTCGCACTAGTGTCGCGGTGTGACGCTCGCACTAGTGTCGAGGTGTGACGCTCGCACTAGTGTCGCGGTGTGACGCTCGCACTAGTGTCGCGGTGTGACGCTCGCACTAGTGTCGCGGTGTGACGCTCGTTTTAACGATGGTTTTGTTTTAAAGACGCTTTCACAAAACTCGACCCAGACTGGAGGGTTACGTTGTTGGGGTTTCCTGCACTTCTGGTCTCTTCAGCCAGAATATGCTACATAAACGATCCCTTTATAAATGTGAAGCGTAAAAGGCCAGCTGGTGGTTCCTCACCTGCTATGATCTCTCTGAGCTTGGGGTCCAGGTTGACCGTGCAGGGCAGGAAGGTGCGGATGTCCCGGGCGGCCAGCACCGGGGTGCGTGAGGACAGGAACACCTCGAAGCTCCGCACGTCTCCGTCGATCTCCAACAAGGGCTCCACGTCTTTAGTGGTGGGAATGTTCTTGGAAATCCTGTTGGACAAAACAAGGATGAACGGAAACACGCTTTAAAAGACAAAGTGAACAATCTCAACGTCGACCTTCCTGAACCTTCTGAGGTCACAGGGGTCTGCTGAAATGGAGACTTTCTTCAAACAATGCAGGCCTTTGTGTGGTTGACCAAAGATTTGGCTTGAGCGCACAGTGTGTCAAACCACATCGGGTCTCCATGCAAAACAGATTTAATGGTTTTACTAAAAAAAGGAAATTATGCATATAGAACTCTTGTATCTTAAATATGTCATCTTGGTTTGTGTCATTTTAAGGGTCATGGAATTAAACTGGGAAGAGTGTGTAGGTAGCCTGGGTTAAAACAATATGGTGATATTACTGCTCCTCAAGAAGCCAAACCTCTTTTTACAGAGACAAAATTCAGATGTTTTCATTTATGAGAACCAAGGGGGGTTTCAAAAGAGACTTTAAAAAGATTTAAACTACAGTGACCCCATATGCCTCAAATGCAAATGCAGGTTGCTTAACTTTTAAATGTTGCTAAGAAACACCACAGTACTTAAGTCACCAAAGAAAAAATGTGAATCCAATTATACACAGGTCACGTAAGCGTAAGAGTGTTCAGCAGTAATTACAGTGAGTGGCTCGTAGCTTATGACCGGAGACTAGATTATGTACAATTTAGTGCAAGCTGTGTGTCTGGAGTACTAAACACTGGAGCACCCTGTATATTTCAAGAAATTCTCATCCCTCTAATGTAGACCGAAGCATCTAACCCTTCCACAATTCAGATGTACAGAATAAGTATAATACTTTTTTATGGACTGAGGTTTAAACTGCATTTCCGCACCACAACATCACATTGGCGTGAAGAAGAAGCAGATCGTTTTTGGGAGGTGGGGGTGAAATGGAGTTTAGTGACTCAGAGTGTAATATCATTCCAACACGTATTTCACTGTGCTGGAGTGACGGTGCAGTAATGCGAGCCCACAGCTCAGCACCTCTCGTAGATGGTCTTGAGTGAGGCTTGCTCAGGGATCCCATCTGTCTCCTCCAGGTGCAGGATGAGCCAGGAGGTGCGGTAGGGCCACTGCTCCGTCAGGTTGATCCAGGACGCCAGCCGGTCCCAGTTGAAGGTGATCTGATTGGCCCGTAGCAGACGGCCTGCGCGGGAGGTGGTTGGGCGGGGCGGGGAGGACACGGTTACCAGCACCGATGGGGGTTGGGTTTAAGAAAATATGTCGTACGGCTGGAGGCGGGTCTTACCCGTGACGGACACGATGTTGAGCAGCCTTCTCATGGTCTGAGGGCTGATATCGCTGAACCAGTCCTCGGTGACCAGCAACTTGGTCAGGTCGAAGGACATCTGACGCGTGACCGATCTCTGCATCTGACGGCGTCGGTATGTGTCCTGATGAGAGACGTTTGACATCAATTTCAGATATATGCAATGTCCAGCACTCTCATAAGACATCTGATATCTTTAAAAATGCACTTAATATCTCTCTCACAATGTCAAAACCAAGGTCATGGTAAATATCTGCATTACAGTTCAATAAAGTAAACAAATGATACTATAGACCTGTAACGTGTTAGATTTGCCTCACTGAATCACAATGAATGAAAGTGAACATGAATGTATATTATACGACAGAGCATAAATGATCCATAGGACAATAGAGGACTCCGTTACTATTTAACCTTGGAATTCAGCTCCAAACTCAAATGGTCCTGCATGACTGTAAATACTGGACTATTGTTTTCATTCGGTCATGGCCCTCGGCGTTTGACGTGAACACAGACGATGACTCATGCGAGAGTTGCCCAGGAGGAAGAGGAGCGGAAGGCCCCTACGCGGCCGGCTGGTCAGCTCACCCTGCGATTCAGCGTCGTCTTACTGCCCAGCTTGGAGAGTTCGCCCAGACTGTGCTGGGAGAGCTTCCTGTCCAGTTCCTCGTGCCAACCTGCACACAGGACCAGCACAACAACATTTGAGAGCGAGGCAGAACGATAAAGCCAAATAAAGTCTATTATCTTAGAGCTCCATTCAGCAGACGCCGAGACGGGAGCTGCTGAACGGGTGACGTTGGGTCTCGGTCAGGTGAGCGCGCTGACCCTCGGGGTTGCCGGCGTCTCCGTTAGCCGGGGCGGGCGCGCACATCTTCTTGGCGCTGCTGAGGCCGCGGCTGTTGAGGAAGACGGGCAGGTGCACGATGTTGCGCATGTAGTCGTGACCGTTGATGTTGGAGTCGCGCAGCACGCTGTTCAGGTTCTGGTTGATGGCCTTGATGATGATGTGAGGGTCGCTGGCAAAGACGGAGATGAAGGGGCCCTTGGAGAACAGCACCCTCACCTGGAGATGGGCAGAATTACAGCGAATCAAGAGGCGCGGAGTGTATGGTTTGGCAGAAAACTGACGAGTGGTAACGTGCATGGAGTAGCAAGGAATCTTCGGCTTGACGATGATTTGCAGATGTAGGAAATATATCCTGGACCTTTTGGGAATTAATGCTTTCAGAATTTTTTTAACATTTGCATAATTTTCGCTTTAACCAAACTTTAACCCAATTCAAGTGGGTCTCATTTCAAAACCAATTTATAACTCACTGCTTTAGTCATTTAACAGTCATTTAGTCATTTAAGTGAGACAGTAGTGACCTCTGCTGGCTGCTAGTTGAACTGCGCTATTAATCCTCACCGTATCCAGCATCTGCAGAACCTTGTCCTGTTCGCAGGAGTCCAAGCCGTCGATTATGACAACTAAGCGCGTCTGGTTTTGGGTGAAGCTGTCGATGGTCTTCGCCATCTTCGCCATGAGCTCCACCTCGCTCTTCAGCACCTGGAGGAGACGTGAACGTAGAGGAGGTCAGCGGAGTCGGTGACGCCACGCTTCGCAACATCGAAGGAGGCACGAGCCACCGGACACACCGACCTTCATGAAGCCTTCGCTCTTGAGTTTGTGCATCCTGTTGGCGGCGCCGTGGAGCCTCTTCCTCTGAGAGTTCAGCACCGAGTCCAGAACCTGCCACCACGTGCGGCAGTTGAGAAGCAGGGCCAGGCCCACCACGCTGGCCATGGCGATCAGCACGGCGTCCAGCGTCTGGTTCCGATTGTCCACCTTGAAGGCTGCCAGCAGGGCCATGCCCGTGATCAGGCAGCTGAGGATGAAGAGGAAGATGACGAAGGACGGGATGCAGCACGTCTTCTTCCATTTTTTCTTGCCTGATGGAAAAAAAAAAAGACCATAATTACATTTGGATTCAAGGAAAGATGCGTTTGCGTCAGCACCAACCAGGTGGGGAAGCCCTTCTTACCTTGAGTGTCTTCTGTCTTGAAGACCCTGAAGAGTCTGGAGGCCAAGAAGCCGAACTCCCTCTCACAGGCATCGGAGAGCGTGGCGATCATCTCAGCCATGGAGGTCTCTCCACCCACGCTGGACAGCCTGTTATAGTCTGTGAACAGGAACCTGAGGACCGAAATCATGACCGTCATGGGCGACCCGTTCATCCATTTACGCGCAGTTGTGGTACGGTTCTGGTTCGGGAGAGCGGAGTTACCTGACAGGCAGAGCTCGTGTGGTCTGCTCCGGCAGCTCAGGCGGGTTAACAAACATGAGCTTGAGCAGCAGCTCCAGGTAGCCCATGTGACGGGCCAGGCGGGTGCTGAGAACCCAGGCCCAGTTCCAGCTTTCGCCCTCACGCCTGCTCCCAAAGTACACAACCACTGGGGGGGAATCATTCAAAAACATCAGGAGTGAGACGCCTGTATCTGCACTGCCCTCTAGTGTCATGTCGGACTAAATGTGCAATATACAAAAACAACGGTAGGATAAACATTCCAGATCTTTGGATTTTTTGAAGTTAATTTCTATGTTTCTTTACCAAAGAACAGGTAGAGCAGGGCCAGCAGGCTGAGAGAGACGGCGATGGCCAGTCTGGGGTCCACAGTGAAGCCCAGCAGCAGGGCCACGGAGCCACACAGCAGGACGGACAGGAAAACCACCAGCCAAGAGAACTGGAAGAGCGGCTCGATCTGCTGCCCGGCGAACGTCTTCATCTCGTCTGCGAGGAGGAGCAACACAGACGCGTTTCCTTAGCCAATCAGCCGAGTTTGGGGCCAAAATCTTACACTTCAGGCATATAGTTTAATTCGTTACTTAGTGACTACTGTGAAGTATTCGGTACCCGGAATATTCTGTTACAAGAGTGAGGAATGAAAGTCTGGTCCCTGTGAATGGAAGGGGTTTAAATGAGGAAATAGGCGATAAATCAACAGGGCACGTAAAGCCACGTGTGATCCGGGCCCGATTCTTCCTTCAGGCTCTGGGCGTGAACGCATGTTCTGCTGGGTCCTGGCGCCCCCTTGACGTTCAACTCACCCTCCAGTTTCTTGAGCAGGAAGGACTTGCCGCTGCCCCACTGGGCGTAGAGGCCCACGCAGATGGGCGGCTGCATGGTGGGTTCGCTCAGGATGTCGGCCAGGGCGCTGCTGTAGAGGTCGTAGCCCAGCATGTCCCCGTCCGACTCGGTGGGGGACAGGTGTCCTGAGGGGACAACACACAGGGGAGCTGAACAAACGGCGTTCGGATAAAACGACAGACACGCCAAACGCAAAATGTTGCAGAGGGGGCGGCGTGGGACAACGGCGTGTGGTGGGACGTGAGAGGAACTCACGGGCTCCGAAGATCTGAGTGAGGATGCTTTTCTGGTGACTGCAGTCGATGTTGTATGGCGTCTCTCCAGCCTTATTGGGTTTGTAGAGCAGGCGGCCATCTTTTGGGTTGCGGAGGAGGAGCTCAGCCAGCCTGCGGCTCCGCCCACGTATGGCGATGTGGAGGGGCGTGTCCCCTTTCTACCAATAGGGCGAAAACTCAGATTTAATAACACACCGAATATGCAGATTAAATTAAATTTAATTAATATATATGGTATAAGTATGCATGACTGAAACTTGCCTTATCCACAGCAGATACTTTTGCCCCTTTATCCAAGAGTAGTTCCACTATGTCTATGTTTCTCATCTTGGTGGCCTTGATCAGCGGAGTCTCAGAATCCTGACACACACACACACACACACACACACACACACACTCTAGAACAGGTCTTTTCGTACATAAGTGCATAATAATGCCCCACAAGCCAGTCTCTCCGTACCTTGGTGGTGTTCTCCGTGTCAGGGTTACACTGCAGGATGTCTCTCACCATGGTAGCATTACCCTTCTCCACAGCCCAGTAAAGAGCCGTCTTACTGTCCTAGTGCACATGAACAGAGAGCGTATTCACAACTCCAACAGTTTCTTTCAATGAATATATATGAATATGAATACAAGCTACATCACAAGGGATTCACTCATGGGTGTGACACGGCAGAGTCCCAGATTACGTTACCTGTCCTCTGATGTCGATGTCAGCGTACTTATGCAGCAGGGCTCTCACGATTTCAACATGGCCACCCCTCACAGCTCCAATCAGCACTGTATCGCCACTCTAAAGGTTTAATACACACACGTGTGCACATGGATACACACACACAGTCACACCACAATTGTTTTTTATATCAGGGCTTCAACCCCACTAAAATCCTTAGCAAAACTCGGCTCAAGTATCTAGCGAGCTCTCCTCGACTTCCCGCGGACGTGGCGCTCACCCTGTCTGGGATGTTGACGTAGGTGCCTGCGTCCAGCAGGTCCTGCACTATCTCCGTGTATCCCTCCTTGGCCGCGATCATGAGGGCCGTGTTGCCGTCTTTATCGGTCATGTTCACGTTGGGGTTCCTCTTCAGCAGCTCCTTCACCACCTCGGTGTAGCCCCCCCTCACGGCCACGATCAGAGCCGTCATGGAGTTCTGAACACGGGAGAACGGAAGGCCGGGCCCGCGTCACGGACGTACGCGCGGAGAGAAGTAAGGCAAGCACAAAAACGACCATTCAAGACGACTCGCACATACCGCCCCCTCCTGGTCGACATCGGCACCTTTCTCCAGCAGGTGCATCACGCAGTCGTAGTGGCCCTTCCTGGCCGCCCAGATCAGGGGAGTGGTGCCGTACTGGGCGTAAACGAACACAAACGTGGGTCAGGAAACGCAAGGCTCGGCCACGTGGGTCAGGCTCGGCCACGTGGGTCAGGCTCGGCGTTCTCTGGCTGAACGGGGCTCGGCTCACCTTATCAGAGCAGTTGACCTTGGCTCCATGGTTCAACAGGAGCTTCACGATTTCTGCGTGACCTCTGCCGGCGGCCCAGATGATGGGGTATACGCTGTACTGCTAAACCAGAGCACAGGGTGGTGGGTAAAATCACCAGTCGCACGTATTCCGTGGGGGGACTTTTCAGTGTGTCCTCGTTATGTCATTATTGCGGGGTCGACCGCAGCGTGTGCTTAAGGGCCACGGGACATTTCTCTGTTCACCTGTCCTGTTGTGTTGGGGTTGGCACCATTCTCCAGGAGCACCGTCGTGACCTCCACCCGACCTTTGTACGCAGCCCACATAAGAGCGGTCCAGCCCCCCTGCACAACACAAACGCTCTCCGTTACATTCACATCTCCCATCTCCCAGTTACACGAGAACGAATAATCCTTTATTAATAATGAACTGTGTGATAACGTGCAATGGGGAAAATGTCTAATAAGCTTTCAAATGTACTATAATGTGTTCCTTTGTTGTCTTCCTCTTAAAGGAGGTCAACATTTGTTCTGATGGAGATGCAGGCTTGTACACCAACGGTACCCCTCAGAAGCCTGACATCCAAGTGAACAAAAACAACTCATTAACCTAACGGATCAGGAGCACATGTCACGATTACACTTCACGCATCACTTCAAAACCCCTTTGTCAGTGGTGATCGTCCGCGTCGGGGGACGGGGCTGCTTTGTCGTGCAGTGGTGCTCTACTACATCGGTGCGCCCCGCAGGACTCCACGGCTACATTACCCGAGTCGGCACCCTGCAGACTTTGTTACATTTCCCTTTGCGTAATTTTATTTAAGCGTGACTGATCCCAACAGTCCCATCACGACACACTGTCGGGCGCGTTTACGCCTGGCGTTTCATTAGGCCGGATGATCATCAGAAATGTTATTATTGATATTAATATTCGTATTAACTCTTTATTTCATATTCCCCCTCAGCGTGACCCTGGGGGGGGTCTCAGCGTGACCCTGGGGGGGTCTCACCATGTCTCGGTGCTCCACGTAGGCGCTGCCCTCCAGCAGCTCCTTCACCACCTCCACATGCCCCTCCTTCGCCGCCGAGATCAAAGCCGACCAGCAGTCCTACGGGAGTGGAGCGAAGACACCGGTTACCATGGAAACTGCAGCACGGCCCCCACTCGGCCGCCGTCACCATGGAAACAGCGGGCGAGCATCGGCACGCTCGGACAACAAAAGCTCTTTGCGCGTGTGCCGTTACGGAATGCGAGACCAGCGACCCGTGTGTGTGTGTGTGTGTGTGTGTGTGTGTGTGTGTGTGTGTGAACATTCCCTCACCACGTCGTCCAGGTTGACGTTGGCCCCTCGTCTGATGAGCTCTTGGACTATCTCCAGACTGCCCTGCTCTGCAGCCAACATCAGCGGAGTCTGTCCATTCTGTGACAGACAGACGGACACATACGGCTTGAATATATATCTATGTACAGATATAGATATGTTATGTACATATGACGTGGATATTTTATGCTTACGTCATTGCGTCCGTCCACCTCTTTGAACTTCTCCAGGTGTGATTTGAGGGCAGCCAGGTTCTCCTCTTCTACATAGCTGAAGAGGTTCTGGATGGCTATGGTGGTCATCTTAATAGAAGTGGTAGTGTCCATGACTGCGGCTCTGCACCCGGGCACCCTGAGGAGACAGCCCTAACGTTTATCAGGACTGTGGATATACAGTCACTTACAGTGCACACACACACACACACACACACACACACACACAGCCTAGTCTTGTGTTCTATGTGATAGATGGATAGCCAGACCGACAGAAAGGCAATAAAAAGAACAAATCTAATCAGAAGCCCAGGAAGTGTGCCTCTTCACTGCTATTCAGCGTACATGAGAGTTGCAATAATGCTCATGCTCCCAGCACGATATATGATCTGTATTCAAAAGGTCAAGGTGAATAAATGTAGCTTCGCTAAAGCTAGATGAGGCCATAGCCCAACACTTCTGCACTCTCAGTGCCAGGAGGAGACCTCAGCACGCCTACTCCACTCTACACCTCAACACCACCTGCTCCAACCAGCATTCTCCCTCTCCCAGTATAGCTCATGAGAACACAGGCCTCCACCAGGACTGTGCCTGACACAGGAGCACTGATACTAAAAACAAACCAAACAAGCCTCAATAACAGACCCCATTTGCAGGGAGTAGCCAGGAATGGGCCCAACCGTGAAGGACTGAGGGGGGGGTATGGAGATTTCAGAGTCAAGAGTCTCAAACGTCCACTGTACTGGAATTTAGTCAATGTTTTGCCTAATATCTTTGGCGCTTAGAGGGGAATATTTGAGAATCAACACAGACCGATGGACTGCCAAACCCACAGTGGTGTTTAGTAGATCAAGTGTTGTTTTCAGATGCCGCTGTAGTAGTGGCATACATGGTTTGTTTTTTTTTTTTTTTGCACAACTAGATGGCTGGAAATTACACCACTTAAACAATAAACAACAACATTTAAATAGCATACAAGACCAAGGCTACTGATTAAAAAAAATACCTCAGACATTTCACCTGTATACAAAATAGGGAAATGTTGAAAAAGGCTACACCCTGCTATATTGCTAAATTCCACAATAGAAAAACAATATCATAAATGAAAATGGCATCAGAGATCAGAGATAAAACGAGACAAAGGTCAGATTTAATTATCCAAGGGTTAATTATCCCATTTGCTAAATACCACATGGTTTCATATCCACTGCACGTAATAATCAGATCAAGGTGAATAACAATAAGCTAAATGAAGAGAAACGTAATGAGACAAAATAAATCAGACACCTTACTCACGGTGCAAGCCTCCTTTATCCACCTGTGCCTGTTCTCCAAACACCTACAGCCTCTTGTGTTTGGTGTGTACTGGTGCTGGTCGTGTGTTATTCATGACTGCAAGGCTTGGCTAACGCCTAGTGTCTCTGGCACATGCTCAGTTGAGTGAAATGCTGTACTGTGAGGGCATCGTTATTAAGTCCCTATTAGACATTGTTTATTGAAAGACAAAGCCAACGAGAAGTCCTCACTTACTCGTGTCTGATCGTGTCTGTGTTTTTAAAAGCACAGACACAGATTTACTGCTCGTGGGCTCATCAACAAGAAAGTACATTTCTCATACATACATATATACACACACATATATATATATAATGTATATATATATATATATATATATATATATATATATATATATATATATATATATATATATATATATATATATCCAACAAGGATTACAGTACGAGTGTTGGACATTTTAGGTCAGTGCAACGTCCAGAAAATGTGAAGACATGTTCTTTGTGTTGGGGCAATGAAATTAATGCAATGCACTGGACAAAATGTTACAGTAATACAGAGTGTCACGTGATTTACATGTACAGGCACAGACGTACAACACCTGTCTATGTAGTAAGGTTATGCAATGAAGGACATTCATAAACAAAGCAGCAGGTTATTTATAGCCACAGTAGATGGATACTGGAGCAAATTGTGTCTCCTTGGACGGCTAGTGAATCCCCAAACTGCTCTAGTCGTATATTTATTTACCTCACACACCCATACGTGTGTGTTTGAGACATAATGTCGAAATGAGAAACGAAATAATCCGTCTTTCAACATAAATCACAGCACTAAACACCGTGTTCACACACAAGGTCGACCTGTCGGTCTGAGGGACGATGTCCCGGACACCGGCTAAGCTAACCTGACGTGAGCTAGCTGGATTACACGGGAGGAACTTCGTTTGAAATCGTTCCCTTTAATAGCAGACTATACTACGAAGGCATTAATAACAATACTGCGTGATGCCAGACGTGAAAATCAGGTTTTTACAACAAGCTTTTACGAAAAGCATCTAGAAAACAAAGATTTCGTCGCTTCTTCATCAAAGATGAGCTGTCAATCAAGTCGCATCAACGTCGTTATACCGTGAAAGCAACGCGTTAACCACGAAGCTATACGTATTTCAGTCCTACCTTAGAAGAGAGAAACGTTTGTAAGATCCGCTTTGAGGTTGACAAAAGATTGCTCCGTTCCCTCTATCTAGTTATCTATTTTTCTACTTCCCCATCTTTAACAACAGCCATTTTGAAGCTCCGTGTTGGCGCGGCTAGCGACGCTGCTATCGCTGCTATCGCGTCCTCCGTGCGTGTGGCGTCGCGCCGAAAACAATGAAGTCAATGCAATAGCGCCTTAGTGTGCGTGTGTAGGTTATATTCTAATTAAAATATATTTTTGTTGTTTAAAACCAAGTGCTGAATAGTGTCAGTATTTTCAGTAGGCAGAAAATGTGTTAATGAATTCTCTAATGCAACGAAGTACAACATTTACGCTTGGAGAGCGAAGTGTACGAGTGATTTTACTGTACCAAGTTATCAAATAAAGCTTATGTAAAAAAAAGCTTTCAGGATATCTTGAGTGAGGATTGTCAACCCCTTTAAATTTTTTCTTTTACGTTATCAAATGGCACACTTATTACAAGCTCCTGAAATGCAGATAAACACTACGAATACCGTGTCATACGTACAATTCTGAGAAGTTTCAAGGCAATGCTAGTCGGACCTTGTTATACCTGCAGTACACTCTCTAATTGCATGAATTTTGATTTCTAAATAAAAATGTGTAATTTTACTCACACACAACTCAACTTGCAAAACGTTCATTTTTTTAATCCCATAATTTACAAAAACATGAAACCTGAAGTTGAGCTTTGAATCACTGGGCAAACATTTCTTATACACAGCCTTTCTGTAGTTGAGATTAATTATGAAATATATGTAGAAAGTGTAGAACCAGAACAAAGCTCTGTTTTCTGGTTTCTGGAATGGAATGTGTTGAAAATGCCTCTTAAAGCTTCACATGGTATCACCAGGGAAGATTCTGTAGTCTTTATGCCACTGGGCAAATTTGATGATATTCCAACCTCATGCACAAGAGATGTTGCCACATACTATACTAATAATGACGTCATGGACCATAGAAGCTCATTGTGATGACATTGCAATGTACTCAAATCTCCGATTCACCATGTCTTTGATGAGAATACTCCCTTTAAGCAGAACCCCCAGAATAAAAGATGAATTAGGAATCAATAACTATTTGCAATCCGACACATCAGCACAGAGGCAAGCGCTTTTGCTTTCTTTCAGATCACTTGGTTTTTACAGGGCTTTTGTGATTAGTACCATTACATCACTCTAGTAATGGTGGCATGGTCTTATGCAAGGTAATGCTATATACATCCCGAAGCAAGACCCTGCATGTTACAACAAAGGGAGATGGAGAGTTTAAAGGCAGGTTTGCATAATTCTATACATCAGAGCTTCCATGGCAACTTAACACTCCCACTGTCATATTCAAACCCCTCCCCTCAAGTCTTGAGCAGAGTCCTGATACCATCCTTTCAATTTGTGTGTGTGTGTGTGTGTGTGTGTGTGTGTGTGTGTGTGTGTGTGTGTGTGTGTGTGTGTGTGTGTGTGACGACCCACTGAACAA
This sequence comes from Brachyhypopomus gauderio, assembly GCF_052324685.1. Classification (NCBI taxonomy): domain Eukaryota; kingdom Metazoa; phylum Chordata; class Actinopteri; order Gymnotiformes; family Hypopomidae; genus Brachyhypopomus; species Brachyhypopomus gauderio. The sequence continues at coordinate 491,734 of NW_027506925.1, read as the reverse complement.
GTCCAGACGAAGGCTGGTTTGAATGTATGTTTGTGAGGTTCGTTTGTCGGACTCTCTCCATGGGTGTCTGTAGAGTGGGGGAGCGTTGGTTGGTGTGTGTGGCTGTGTGCGTGCGCTTGCACGTTTGTGCCCGCACGCACGCTGAAGTGTGACGGGCTCATGTGGCCTTGTGCTTCTGGCTGTGTGTGGGGCCCTGCTGCAGGCCAAGCTGTTGCTCCCTCAGTCGCAGGTGCCGGGGTTTCACGGGCAGAGCTATGGCCAGGAGCATGCAGCCTATGTGGACAGAGAAGTACCACGACCTGGGGGTGGGGAGGGAGAGAGGCAAAGGAGAAATCAAACAGGTGTCACAGGTCTTACGTTTCCCAGAATTCTGCCCCCATGTCTTTACATGACCTCCAAAAGATCTATTCTAAGAAAGCATTGGGAATATGTAGGTGACTGTGTGGCCATGGAGTATTAGACCATCACCTGTAGAATTTGAGGGAAGGGCCCACAGACAGCAGCACAAAAGGGACCACAGTGTAACAAATAGCGATCTGTGTGCTGGCCCACGTGATGATGTCATACACCAGCTTGTGTGCTGATGAACCCAAGAAGTACGGCCTCACATTGTGCCTTACCTGAGAGAGAGAGAGAGAGAGAGAGAGAGAGAGAGAGAGAGAAGGATGGAGTGAAAAATAGAACCAAACTTTACAACCTTTTCTCCTGTTTGAAATTGAAATGGCACTCTAATATATGGTTCACATAAAGCGAAGCACTGATTCCACGGACGTTTCAGAGTCGAGGCGTTATGGATCCGTCTCCGGCTCAGTGAGCTTCAGATCGAGACGGGCGGTGGCTCATTACTCTCCACCCAACCTTCACTCCATCTTCCTTAAGCCGTGGCTGCCTGGCTGTTCAGCGGTGCGGTGAACGGAGGCCTGGGTGGAGGAATAATCTCTCTCTCTCTCTCTCTCTCTCTCTCTCTCTCTCTATCTCTCTCTCTCTATCTCTCTCTATCTCTCTCTCTCTCTCTCTATCTCTCTCTATCTCTCTCTCTCTCTCTCTCTCTCTCTCTCTCTCTCTCTCTCTCTCTCTCTCTCTCTCTCTCTCTCTCTCTCTCTCTCTCTCTCTCTATCTGCTGCTGATGTTTGATCTTTTCCAGGTGGACGGACGGCAGTGCACGGGCAGCCAATCACGACCCTCGCCGATCTCGGTGTGTCTGGAGTCACCGGTCTGCTCCTTGTGTCATTTCAACGCGCAATTCTGTTAGATGATGTGGACATATTCGTACGAGTCTGGACGTCAGCGCGCCGGTGTGTGTGTGACGTACGGACGCAAGCGTGCTGGTGTGTGTAGAGTGAGAGGGGGTGTCTCACCGCTCGGGCGGCCAGTGTGACCACTATGCCTGTGAGGAAGGTGAGGTAGTATCCCGGATATGCCCCGTGCCACATGGCGGACAGTATGAATGTGGCAGCTGTTGGGTTGTACGGACAACGTTCGTAACACACCCTGCAGAAGAAACACACCAAACACAACCCACACACATTATACATGGTAACACCTCACCCCCTATTACAAAACAGTTAAACTGCAATAGTAATGCCATTCACGGCCAGCAGATGGCACAACCTCTCACAGATCATGATTCTTTCAGAAACCTTGATTCAGTTCTGTATAAAATTTGGGTCATGCCTTACGTTACAAGATGACAGCATTTCTGTAATTACTGAAGCAGATTTCTCAAGAGTTAATAACATAATAACTCTATTAATAACATAAATGAGATTGTATCACCACATTTACCTTTTAAGCCAGTGTGCAGTCTGAATATTCCAGTTATCGAGGAACACCTTAAAACTAGTGGCAAGCTAAAACAGGGAAATAGAGGTGAAACACTCAAATTCGATTTAAAAAAACAAAACAAAAACAAAATACAAATACAAGTGTAAGGGCAACAGGACTGACCTCTATGTTCATTATCCTCAGGTTGGAGATGAGGTCCCACCGTGGCGATCCATCGCTATCGTAGCCATTAAAGCCAAAGCCGGCCGCGTTGTTTATGGCATCGGCTGTTCAGAGTGACAACAGGCACACAGTCCCAGATCAGGCACAGGATGTGATGTCACTGTGTGTGGGTTTTGGGGTGTCCTGAGCACAGTCCCTCTCTTTTTAGACTGATGTGTGAACAATGTCGTACCATACGGTTCATATAATTCTAGATATCAATATTCAACTTATTAGTTGAAAGGAGTAGGTGTAATTTCATCCTTGCAATTCCCCATTTAGTCTTAATGTGGGCAGTAAAAACAAAACAATGAGACAAACGGAGTAATTTATCAGTCCCAATTTAGTCTTTGATTAGTCAGAATCAGAGGACTGATCAATTCCCTCCAACGAAGAATGAAAGAGGATATCCATAGGAAAGAAAACATACAGAAAGTGAATCATTAAGATGTATAAATAATACATAAAATAATAGACACAAACAAACCAAACAGCAATATGCTGAAGGCCACAAGACTACAGTAAATAAGGCGAGTTTAGAGAGATCAAGTGAACAGAAGTAGTGCATGCACAAGCACAAGGGTTATAAAACAGAGAGATTCACCAAATACACTCTAGATTCAAGACAGAAGAGAGAGAAAAGACAAACAAACAAACAAACAAACAAACAAGTGACAGACGGGGCAATAGAGAGAGAGGGGAGGAAATCACGCACCCAGAGTCCAAACAAAGTAGTATTTAGGCCGGGTGGTCAGCATGGACAAATACAGGTAGACCACCTGGGCATAGAAGGGCGTGGTGGCGATGAAGTCATCATCAATGTTGCGCTCCACAGGAAAAACTTTGCAGACAGAGAGGAAGACCAACAGAGAGATGAGGCAGGTGGCCAACTTGCGAACGACCTCCTTCTGCAAATGACACAAAACAGAGAGCCATGCATCAGCCCTCCCCAGCCATGAGACGTTCGACAAGAAAGGAATCAGGTCTACATAAACACAGTAAAATAAAGAAAACACCTAAAAATAGTATATATAAAACAGCTAAAATATTAGGAATGCACAAAATATGAGTGAGGGATATTTGCCAATAAGTGGCAGATACAGATTTGACATGAACTTTATTTAATTTATTAGATTAATTAATTAAAGAAAGGGCTAGTTATTGATTATGTTCAGGCTTACGAAATTTGATATGCTTCCATCCCTAATGATGAGGCAATAATAATAATATGAATGCTAATAATAACGGCTTGAACATTCAACACATTCATAAAACTGAACCTTTGCAATTTGACTGTGAGTGACAACAAGGATGACAAAACCCACAAAAAAGGTTTAAAAAGGAATATTACACTCATGCTTATATCTTCAAACTCTAAGCATTTACAGTTAATGCCACATTAAAACTAAAAACATCTAAAATGAGATGTACTAGATTCGTGGGAGCCTTCCAAGTAGATCTTTATGCCAGGAGCAATATAGACTAGGAAATGAGATATTTAACTCAAGAACATTATTCTGATTAGGGTTATATGTAAATAACTGCTAAAGATTTTGTTTTTCCTCTGAAAAACCCAGTTTATGCAGATCATATATACACAGCTCAAGGATACTTAAACTCTTTAAAAGCTGAGTCTCTTCTCCGCCATAATGCAAGAGCTTAAATTTTTAACGAAGACACAGTTGTTTTGTGTTGATAGCATTCCCACGGTGTAACTAAATGCTTTACATAAATTTGGTAAAAGCCCACCATAGAACTTACACTGGGAGAAGGATCGTTTAGACTGGTCTTTCCTTGTAGCGTCCCGTGGCTCACTTGGTCTCTATGGCGACACGGCTTGCCCTCAATGAAGGCGATGTAATCGTTGTAGGAGCAGGTGGGACCGGCTAGTATGCCCATGAAGTTACAGTTATAGCTGAAGTACTCCAGGAGGCTTGGCATCCGTCTAAACACAACACCAGCAAAGACATCATTTTGGGTTTGCACTACACTACCAGTGACCTTTGAACTCCCACACTAAGTCACCTGAGTGAAGTGTCCATGAGTGTGTGATCAAACGTACACTTTTCTAATCATTCTCTGTTTGCATAACAGCATACTGAATGTTCATCCTGTCACATCTACGTTAACCTTCCATGTTGTTTCACACACACCTGATGGCCAGCAACTTTTGACTCGGAGTGATTTGCTCTTCTTTCCGAGCCATTCCTGCCAACAGAGAAAAAGTGAGAAACACACACACACACACACACACACACACACACACACACACACACACACACACACGTATATACCAAATAAACGTTTTATACTACAACCAGCATAGGCTTCAGTAGTTCAAATCATCTAAACTTTCCAAATTCTGTGTTGGGAGATTTTCCAGCTAGACATAGTAGCATACGTGTCAGAAACCTTTTCCACATCATGTGTTTTAGTAGCTGAACACTTCATTTAATCCCAGTGCAACAACCCCGTTTGATGCAACCAGCAAGTAATGTCTTAACTGTGCCTCACTGGATGTGTTACCGACTAGGTCAATTATGGTATTGTGGTAAAAGGTGAATGGCAGGACAGACCTGTAACAATAACACGTCCTTTAGCACATTAAGGAACAAAGACACCGCACACCTGAGACGAGGTGTTAATGAGAACTGAAAATGACAAATGTGTAAGGAGCCAAACTTTCACTGGTTTAATAGGTTCCGCCGTAGGAACCTTAACAAGTCTTCACTCTGGTGGTCTGGACGTCTTCTCACACGACTGAGGGTGTGTCCTACACTCTGTTACTCTCTGATCATTTCAGCCCACAATAAGAGGCCTTCCTTTAAACTCCCAGTGCTGCGCCTGATAAATAGAGCTAATTGGTGGGTGTTAGCAGCGAGCTGTAAATTGACCTCCCCAGAGTTTACGTCCCAGCGTCTGCTGAGACTGCTCGTGTCTCAGCAGACCATCCCGCAGCTCAGAGGGGGAAGATGGCCGGGAGGAAGGAGCTGGAATAACCATAACTCTTTGCTGCTTCATTGCCACTATTAGGTTGATGATAAGATTAGCCACCTAATCAGCTCAGATTACAGTGCGGGTTTGGCCAAGGGTTAGCGCCTACAACCACCAGGGCAGGGAAGCAGGCAGCTCCAGAGAACACGCACTTCTGCCTGGTGAAGAAACATCTACCAGAGTTGGTCTCTGGTGAAGAAGCTCGTCATTCAAGAAGCTCATTTGATTTTTCAGACTTCTTACTTTTTTATGAATGACGTTTTTTATTAATATTTTGCATTTAGTTTATCATGTTCCCCTTTCCTGCTGAACAGATTTTTTTTTCTATGTTACGATATTCATGTAGTTTGACATTTCTCATCCATCATATTTTATGATCTTTCTGCACTTCGGTGTATCTCCGAGTTGCTTGTGTGGAACCAATGTAACCTGGTTCCCTGTAAAACATCTAACATTTTTATGACCACTTCAATCTAACCTGTAGTGTTTGTCGTTATATTAGATACTAGGGCTTAAATAAGGTGCCTATGGGGGAGAATCTCCTGTTCCTCATCTATGTATTCCTTGGCAGCACGGTGGCTTGGTGGTTAGCATGGCTGCCTCCCCGTGCCAGGGTCCTGGGGCTTGTGTCCCTATATGGATGGTATTTCCATATTCTCCCCGGGTCTGAGTGGTTTCCTCCAGGGTCTCCAGTTTCCATCCACGGTCCAAAATCATGGAGGTATGGTAAGAAAATTGCTACCCTAAAACCTGTCCTGGTGTGAATGTGGGAAAGACAGTGTGTCTGCATGCCCGATGATGGACGGCACTCTGTCCTGGGTGTAATCCTCTCCCCCCCCCTCCTGTGCCCGGTTCAGTCCCCCAGGGGGTTGTGGTTTCTGGGTGAGTGTACACCATGTGCAACCGGCTGCTGCTTCTCACCAGCGTATTGACTGGATGTAAAAGCCGTGCGTTGATTGTAAAGAGTCCTCTGTGTTCCGAGACAGGCGCTGTGTGAAGGGTTCTCATTTCAGCCCCGCACCCCTGACCCTGTGCTCTCATTTGCTTTAGAAAACACCACATGCATCTTCCACTCTAAACATTCAGAGCAGCAGGCCCAGCTTTGGTATGCAGGCCTGTGAACGTGAATGCTTGAGCGTGTTTGTGTATAATCACATGGTGAATTAGAACAAAGGCCCCTGAACATTTGATCTGCAGTTCAAGCACATCTGAAATTCGCCATACCACAGTGGAGCAATGCCTGGGTTGTCTGGGGCAACAGCGTACTCACCATCATGGATCTCAAAGGCCATACTGGTGATCTTCTGTGTGATTACCATCATCGGCCTGCCACAGCAAACAGCGGAAGAGAGATATTTTTTGGGGGTGGGTAGAATTTTTTTGTCTATTCTAATAGTACCTCACATACATTTACTAAAAAAAATCTTAAAACTGTCTGTCTGTCTGTCTCTCTCTCTCTCTCTCTCAGACACACACACACACACACTTACCCTGTGAAGTCAGCCGAGTACATGCCATAGTCAAAGACATAGACGCGGGTAATCTGGCAGAAACCAAGGTAGGCCAGCGTGAAGACCAAACAGTATCTGAAACAAAGATCCATGCAACACTCTTCAGATCATCTCACTTCCCTCCAGCCTCTCAGTGTCTCTCACTCACTGAAGACATCGTCCCTTCGGTGGAGGACTTAGGTCGTTATTCTCAAGTTGACGCCGGAACTCGTGTAAGTGGCCGTAATCGAGCAGGACCTCGAGGGTTTCAAACGAAGAGGACTGAGCCCTTCATAAAGCGAGCTTCTCTGGCCACAGAAAGGTTGACCGCGGTGCTTGTGGAATGTCGGTCCTACTAAGATGCAATTAGGCACAGCCGAAAAAGTGATGAATAACGGTTCTAACATGTAACTGGTCAGATAATTGTATAGAATTATGGACGTATTTTATGAGGAAGTGTGGCAGTAATTACAGGTCTCATTTAAATATAATGATTTTTTCCTTTGTTCCTATGAAGCTGGAATGCCAAATTCAGTAACAACACAAACTACATCTATCAATAAAAATAAATCTTTAACGTGGAGTGCTGCTTTTCCTGAACTCATTTTCAGGATGCTGGTCTTCAGCGGGAGGGCTGCCGGTGTTTTGTTGAAACAGGGTGAGAACTTCCACTGTGGAGCCATGCAAGGAAAACACTGAATGGAAGCAAACAACTGCAATAAACATGCTATTAGATTTAGAAATATGGTGATCTGCAGGAACAAATGAATAACTGTGTGTGTGTGTATGTGTGTGTGTGTGTGTGGACAGATAAGAGGAAAAGCTATTAATTTGATTAAAAATCATCCCTTTAATACGCAACAAACAACATGTGCGCGCGTGCACACACACACACACACACACACACACACACACACACACATCCTGGCTTTGCCATGGCTTTCATAGTCAAGACATTTATGTTCTAAAAATGGACAGACACACACACACACACACACACACACACACACACACACTCTCACACACACACTGTGAGTGTAAGTATCATTCAGGTGTTTCATTACCACCAATGCTCAGAGGGACATGGCTGCCAACATGGCTGCCCCACGTGTGTGCATGTATCGCAAGAGCCCGGTCCAAGACACGCAGACGCCTTCACGCCAGAGCCAATCAGCATCCCTCCCCCGCCACCGAGCTGAGGAGGCAGTGCAGAACGCCAGGTTTCCACACACACACACACACACACACACCTTCTTCCCACTGATCATGACACACGGCACACACAGGCCCCCAGAGGACTGCAGCTGTGAGCCAAATGTACATCACAGGCTGTATGACAGTAGCGTGTCTGCATGTGTGCGCGTGTGTAGTCAGCATTTACTCTGCGATGTTACGGAAAGGTCCACGACCTTTAGTGTCTACACCCGTAGTGATGTAGTGTCTAATCACACCCCCAGTACCAGTGTAACACCCAACAGTACATCAGACTGTAAGCACACCTACACTACTAATGATACGACCTTCATATAGAAACACTCCAACACTCTGCTTATGGGTAACACGACTGCTTCCACTATACAATCTGCAACAGGGGAAATGATCAAAGTGAAAGAAGGCATGGTGCCCACACTTATATGATGCTTCAGCAAGAAGCATCTCACAATCCACCGGCTCGCATCTTCCCGTCCCTGGTTCTAGCAGATCAGTGCAGATTCCCCATATTCAGCGGTTCTGTCCCCGCTACGCTGCTCATCTCCATCAGGATTCGACTCTGGGCTGCTGCCAACAGACAGTCACCTAGTGGAGTAACTGAAGATTTCAGTTCCCACCGAACAGATGGAGAGTGTCTGCTGTTCAGCGGCTGAAGACAAAGATCTCAATCTCATTCTGGGTCAACTGTCAACAGCCTTAGTTTATAGGTGCCAACTGGCTCAGGTCAGTGAGGGTAATGGAGAAAGGCAGCATTCAGTGATGGGGATTCAATAAAGATGAAACACCAAACTCGCCAACCCACACACTGGACCAAACTCGCCAACTCACACACTGGACCAAACTCGCCAACTCACACACTGGACCAAACTCGCCAACTCACACACTGGACCAAACTCACCAACCCACACACTGGACCAAACTCGTCAACCCACACACTGGACCAAACTCACCAACCCACACACTGGACCAAACTCGTCAACCCACACACTGGACCAAACTCGCCAAGCCACACACTGGACCAAACTCGCCAAGCCACACACTGGACCAAACTCGCCAAGCCACACACTGGACCAAACTCGCCAAGCCACACACTGGACCAAACTCGCCAAGCCACACACTGGACCAAACTCGCCAAGCCACACACTGGACCAAACTCGCCAACCCACACACTGGACCAAACTCGCCAACCCACACACTGGACCAAAATCGCCAACCCACACACTGGACCAAACTCGCCAAACCGCACACTGGATCAAACTCGCCAAACCGCACACTGGATCAAACTCGCCAAACCGCACACTGGATCAAACTCGCCAAATCACACATAGTACAGTATACAGTATCCATCTAGTACAGTCTACATTATCAGGTAGTATAAATTTGAGATATACACAGAGATAAAATGTAATATTAGTTTGATGGAGTTCATGTGAAGCTGATAAGGAGCACACAACAGGCATTTTGCTCAGAGTGCACTCACCTGTGCTCACCTGTGCATGTGCTCACCTGTGCTCACCTGTGCACATGCTCACCTGTGCACGTGCTCACCTGTGCATGTGCTCACCTGTGCACATGCTCACCTGTGCTCACCCCGCTACGCTGCTCATCTCCATCAGGATTCGACTCTGGGCTGCTGCCAACAGACAGTCACCTAGTGGAGTAACTGAAGATTTCAGTTCCCACCGAACAGATGGAGAGTGTCTGCTGTTCAGCGGCTGAAGACAAAGATCTCAATCTCATTCTGGGTCAACTGTCAACAGCCTTAGTTTATAGGTGCCAACTGGCTCAGGTCAGTGAGGGTAATGGAGAAAGGCAGCATTCAGTGATGGGGATTCAATAAAGATGAAACACCAAACTCGCCAACCCACACACTGGACCAAACTCGCCAACTCACACACTGGACCAAACTCGCCAACTCACACACTGGACCAAACTCGCCAACTCACACACTGGACCAAACTCGCCAAACCGCACACTGGATCAAACTCGCCAAATCACACATAGTACAGTATACAGTATCCATCTAGTACAGTCTACATTATCAGGTAGTATAAATTTGAGATATACACAGAGATAAAATGTAATATTAGTTTGATGGAGTTCATGTGAAGCTGATAAGGAGCACACAACAGGCATTTTGCTCAGAGTGCACTCACCTGTGCTCACCTGTGCACGTGCTCACCTGTGCTCACCTGTGCACATGCTCACCTGTGCACGTGCTCACCTGTGCATATGCTCACCTGTGCACATGCTCACCTGTGCTCACCTGTGCACGTGCTCACCTGTGCTCACCTGTGCATGTGCTGGACGCCAGCCAAGATCATGATACCATAGGCGATCCCACTCTGCATCAGGAAATGGAGCGCGTACCTGATACAGGAAGCAAAGGGCCATTTCAGACACTCAGGCACACTACACTCTAGTAACAGAGACACACAGCCTCACAAGTGCACACTATGCTCTGGTAATAGATACAGACAGCCATACAGGTGCCTGATACACTCCAGTAATAGATACAAACAGCCATACAGGCACACTGTGCTCTAGTGACAGACACAGACAAGCACACTATACTCCAGTGACTGATTCAGACAGTTATAGTGACACACCCATGCTGCTGCCTTCAGCAAGAGTTATTTTCCTCATTGTGGAAGCAAAGCTCGCATCTCCTACATACTTCTACACTTGTCCAAAAAGCCTCACCCTCTTGCCCATCTATGCCACCTTCTCATCCTTATTCATGGCCCTTCTCATAGGTTTGGGGTGGGTAAGAGGTGAGGGGGGGGGCATTGTGTCATTATTAAAGTGGATTTATTAAGCTAATGAAATCTGATCTTACTATTTATGCTGTGTTGACTGTGAGCAGCATTAACATTAAGATATTTGTTTAATATATATTTAAAGCACTTTAGAGTACGATAGAGTATTTTGTGTACTGAAAAATATATTGGCATTGCATTTTACTTAACCTCAATACTGTTCACAGTATCAGGCTGGGTTGTGCGTGTGGTGTGGCCTCCCCCAAAAGTTGAAACAAAACCTACTCGCGTGCTTAATGACCACGAGCCAAGCCGGTCCGACGGGCTACTGTTTCTCAAGCTTTAAGGGAGCCGGGGCCACTAAGCAGACACCACTGGTTTAAGGGGTGTTACTGGCCTGGTTTTTCCTCTGCTCCTTACATTTCAGTGGCCTTTACCAATCGTCTTGGTACAGTGGCGTCCCCAGATGGGGCCACTGACAATATTGGAGCGCCACACCAAACACAAAAGATGGACCGGGGTCTCACCAGCCGAAGCAGAAGAGGGCGAAGTAGATTCCCAGCAGCGTGGCCACCACGTGCCGCACCAGGGGGCTCGTCTTGCTGGGGTGCAGGTAGAGACGGAAGCAGCAGGCCATGAGGAGGGCACAGAGCTGACACACCACGAAGTTGACCTGGAACAGAGCAGGACTCGCGTTACTACGTTACGTTACGACGCGCTTCTCCACAGATCCGGCCGTAACAAACGTCACCGTTCGTTTATTTTGGTTGCTCGTGATGGTGAAAATGACACTTATCTTATGAATCTCATTGCTGGTAATAAGCTTAACAAGCAGGTCAATCTCGGGGGTGATTTCAGATAAGAGGAACAAAGTCTGGACATGATATACAACGAGGCAGTGATTACGTAACACACAGGTTCAAACAACAACTGCATCTGAACATCCAGCACATCGCAAGGTCCGAAACGTTTCCAGGTCCGTTGGATAATTTGGACAGATGAGAAACAGCTGCGGCGTCAGGGTTGTGTGCGAGGGGCGGGCCAAGCCTCAACCTGAGCACACAGCCAGGGCTCCGGCAGTAGAGTCTGGAAGGCGGACATACCAGAACCCACCGTGTGCCGGTGGTGCTGGTGAGACGCTGCTGCTGTTGATGTTGTGGGGGTCAGGAGGGATAGCCTTTGTTAGGAATGATTCAGCACTTAAGGGACAGACATAAAAGAGCAGTCTGACAGGAGTTCCCTGTGAGGCTTCCTGCAGGATCCCAGTACCCAGAATGCCCTGTGGCCCAGATAAAGCACAATGCTTTCTGCCTTCTACTCTGCAGAACAGGCTGGAGGATCGGACCAGGGAAGGATGGGTTGTTCACACTGCCAAGTCTCTGCAGGGTATTTTGATTCTGACCATCTTTTCATCCTTTTCCCTGAAGTCAACGCTTCCACTCTGTACGGTACACAAAGGGAGCCCTCTGGATGCTTAAGGCTCTACTGAATAACCCAGTTCTAACTTAAGCACTCCCATAATAATATAAACTGTAAGTGCACCTTCAATCTGAACATGTACATACACAAAAAAAAAAAAAGGTCCAACGCTCGGTGCAGTCAAGCAGTTCAGAGATGGCAGATTTGAAGGAACCTGGAGCGATTGCAGCTCAACATGGCACACCTACCTCTTCTGATCCTGATCTAGTCATGGCCCTGCACAGTCGTCTGCCACCCCCACACCCACCCCCCAACCCAGACAAAGCAGACATTTGTTCTGCAACACCCAGCACAGCTATCATGTAGAGCAGCAAGGCCCCCAGGCGAGACCAAGAGGACTCAGTATCATAATGTACAGTCACCAGATTACAGGCTGCCTAACAAAGTGTGTGTGCCTGTGTGTGTGTGTGGGTTGGGGGGCAGAGACAGAAATAGACAAGAGAGAGAGAGAGAGAGAGAGAGAGTGCATGAGGGAGAATGATGTGGGCCTGGCAGACAATGAAATCCTCAGGATCCAAGAATCAATTAGTTTCACTCAGGAAATAAAATTTAAAATTGATTAATCTTTTGGGTTTTTATTCCACAAAACAAAAACAAACAAAACAAAAAACTCACATAGCATACCAATGTAACCAAAACAGCCATCACCAAAGGAACCACACCTCAGTGAAGATAAGGGCTGAACTTTCCCATGCCTCTCCTACTGCTTAACCATGTGCCTGATGTAACACTTTACAAAACGTGCTTGCCAACAATGACCTTTAACCCCTAAATGACCGCTGGAGACCACAGCCCCTAAAATAACTGCATCTCGTTTGTTGCTCAGAGTATTAAGTGATCAGCACTTGTTTATTGAACAAAGTAAACATCTAGTCAAAAAGAAATAATCTCTCTCAACAAGCTTTTTGCATATGTGTTCAGGGTGTAGCATGCAAGCTAACTCATCTAGAGCACTGGAAAAAATGAAATATTCTGGCTAATTCAATTCTGTCAATTCAAGGTCTGGAGAAGAAGGAAGCAGGCACACTACACTTTTGTTTTTCTTATTTCATTACAAAGGACACAAACCTGAGTCCTGATTATGTTAATACAAATAAACCCCAACACTACCCGTCTTCTCAGATCGGCTCTCACAGCACTCTGTCACATCTGAAGGATGGCGCGGTCTCTAACTGAGCCACGCCCACAGCGGAGCGTTGATCCTGAGGTCGGGATGACAGGAGACCAAGACGCCTCTCGCTCTCTCAGCCAGCAAATAGGGATGGGTATTTTTTCATTTATGTAATCTGAGCCCACCCGAGGCACCGCGTGCGTGTGTGTGTGTGTGTGTGTTCACGTGTGTGTGCGCAAGGATGAATGCCGACAGCGACACTTACACAGACACCTACACGTGCATGAGCGCTCAGAACTTCTCGGTTTACGGCCAACGTCCCCCGATGGGAGCTTCCTGTCTGTCAGAGAAGCTGGTCTCCTGCAAACAGCGTCTCTCATGGCCGAGGGCGTATTAAGAGCGTGCTGTGCGCAAGTAATGTTGTAATGTTTTCAGACTTAAAGACGGGTCAAACATTCAAAACATCACACACTCAAGCTCAACAGTGAGACCGAGCCTTCACAGACAGCTCCTGCTCCCAACAACAAAACATCACAACAAACAAAGACCTTCAGGGAGAGTGCGGAAGTATATCCGCTGGAAAGGCCCACGTGCTAGTAGAGCGGACATTGTTTTAAAAAAATGCCAGAAAGGAAGTCAGGGAGACTACTGGGTGAGCAGAGCAGAGCTTTGTCTGTTTTGACACTTTATTTTGTGTACTTCTCCGGAAGCAGCCCGACCACAACCATTCAAAGACAGGAACCAAAATATTACTCCCCTCATAACACTGTACCACAACTGAGATGGGGATGTCTAGGATATCTCTGTTTTATGACATAATTGAGATTTATGCAGATATGTGGGGCGAGTTTTCTAAGGCCCAGTCAACACTACCAGGTGTGAACTGGAGAACGCATCTGTTTTTAAATATGCCCTCCAAAGTGGGTAATTCTGAAATAATAACTTTGGTGTTGTAGTGTGCATAAGGGAAAATGGTACTAGAAAACAGATATATGGCTGTCATGTGACTTCCATTTTTAAAATGGCAGAACCCACTGTCACACTGTAGGCTGCAGTAGGAATTTTAATGTCATGTTTACCTGTTCAGACAAAGTTGTCTCTCTATTTCTCTATTGGTCGGCTGATACACTGCATGCAACTGCAGGACGTAAACAACGTATTGTTGCAGAAATGACACAGAATTCATAGGTCCAACACTCATACGTACCTTCTGTTCACCTTTTTCATAATTGATGTGTTTTATTGTGGATGGAGAACCTCTGAAAAACAGACTGAAAACGCTAGCATAGCCAAAACACAAGACCAGTGTTTTATACTGAAATTAATATGAACCAGGCCTTGCCTTTCAAGGGACCTAATGTCCGGTCCAGCCGTCAGATTACGTCTCTGTTACGGGAGTGTCCCATCTCTGCATGGGACCTGCTGGAGGAATGACTTTAAGCTTGTGGTATTCAGATATACCATCTCACAAGAGCTCGAAAGCAAAATGGCCTCCATGCCCAGTCCAAGAACTCGCTCCTGTTCCACCATACACCCCACCACCCCTCTTTAATTCATGCCCGTTGATGCCTCTCATTACAGGCCGGTGCCGTCCTGCGTTTCGCTTGGGCGTGGGTGAGCTCCAGTGTCAGAGTGGAGAAACCCGAGCTCCACTCCCCACCTCCTGGCCACACACTTGACCATAGGGTGGAGCAGGGTGAAGCAGGGTGGAGCGAGGCAGTACGCACAACCGACGTAGCAGTCTCTTGTTGTGTAGGAGAAGGCACCAACCTGCACTTTCATTTGAGGAAGCCGATAAATCACGTTTTCTGGCTCAGTGACTCAAAGCACAACCTCAATCCTGGAGCAAAGGGATTTAGGGCACATGACCCAAGATGCCTGGAAGTCATAAGGCACTAAATCTGTAGCATGTGTAACTTGTAGGGTAACAGATGACAACAGTACAGTCATTTATTAGGAGCAGGGCAAAGAGGAGAAAAGCACCTATACCCGCCGCCAAACGAGATCTCTGGTGTCAACGCTGTGAAGTCTGCTTCGCAAATCTAGATAACGGTGAGTGACATTTAGACAAGAATCTTAATAATCATGGGATTCCAGGACGAATAAGAGAAAAATATATATGCTGCTCACAGGACAGGATTACAGGAAAGTCTCAAGGAGAAGGAATATGTAGGCAAGAATAAAAATTGTCAATGAGGGGATCAGATTTTTGTTCAACTTGATATTAATATTACCTGTTAGAATTTTGTGCAAACACTTATGTAGGCCTTGATTAGCATGTGAGCTGTATCAAAGGTGGCAGCAAAAACAGTTGTTTACAATTTACAATATCCATATTTGTAATTAACCCTTTATGCACCAATGTACGTAATAAAAATCAAAACACATTTTACAGATTACCATGAAATCTACCTCCCAGCTGCACCTGCTTCCACAGATTAAAAAATAATCCAAAGCAAACCGAGCTAACCCTCCAGTGAAGGCCCTCGTCGGTGTGTAAGCTGCTGGAGCTCTCTGGCCTTTAACCGAGGGAATCCTGGAAAAGCTCGTTGCTAGGACACGGCCCTCCTAAAAATAAAGGAGCCGGTTCCGGTGCTGAATAGCAAACCAGCGCGTGCAGCCAACCGTCACCGTAGACACAGGAGGCAGCATGCTCCGGCTAACCGATCACATCCTCGATCCCCTAACCACTCCTGGAGGAGGGCCCTTACCTACAGTGACGTCAGTAACGCCTTACTTAGTACTCTAATCTTACCACTTTGTTCAGTAACGAGTAATATAATGAGTTACTATTTCCAGTCCAGTATCAGATTAAAGTTACTTATCCAAGTAACTGTGTGTTACTATTTATATATATATTATATATATTCTGTCTTCTTGGCTCAGTTATACTTTAGTGTCTGACCGTAACACTCGACTCCGCACGGTGCGCGCAAACCTTTGAGAGCGTGAACGCGTTCACGTCATTCTGTGCAGTGTTCTCTGTGGTAGTGTAAAGTAACACCCCTCAAAAACAGGGGAAGAAACATTTACCTGAAGAATTTTAATGTTGCATTGTGTTCCAGGTTTGAAAAGTGCTGGAATTTTGGCTAACGTACTTAAAAATGCTTGAAATTGTTATGGTTTTTTGTTTCACAACAAATAGCTGTCTGACTGAATAGTTCGCTTGTATTGCATTTACAAATATATTTACAAACAATACCGCGTATTAGCAAACATAACGTCAGGAAATACATTGTTACTGTTAAAATGCACTTCCAATAAAGTGAGTATTGGAAAAACTCATTTTGCTGCTGAATGTTACTACTAAAGTAACTTGTAATCTAATGTAGTTACTTTTAAAATCAAGTAATATGTAATGTAACTAAGTTACTTTTTAAAGGAGTAATCAGTAATCATACTACTTTTTCAAGGTAACTAAGCCGTCACTGCTTACCAACCTTTAGGGCCCTCAACTCCTCAGATAATGAAAAAGGTATTTGTGATTATTCCTGTTTTACAGCAAAGAGAAGACTCAAACATGCAATGCAGGGGTGTTCCAATACCAAGAATACCACCATTTTCTGATTTCACTAGCTCAGGGCCTCTTTACTAAAAAGTGTGTGCACAGGAGCCAGACTCATAACACTATCATTCAGGAGTCTTCTGAACCTTCTGAAGCGGAATCTTCTACCACAGGAAACATGTGGGCTCATGCAAAGTGCCTTAGAGGCCCACTAGTGTCACTGTACCATGAGTTTCAATGGACATAATTAGGAATCAGTCAGGAATTCATCTACATTACAGAGTTCTGTACTGCTTTGCAAGGGCAACTTCTGCTTTTTCTCACGTGGCATTTTCTTTGGCGTTTTTTTTCTTGTTGATACTCCCATCCTGTCTCCAGCCTCAGAGATAACAACTCAGACAACCCAACCCCAAGAGATCCAGAGGAGCCTTTCGGAAGAGCATCTCAGTGGTGAAGGCTATGGAGCTCCAGCACCCAGCCCAGCACGTCTACGGTGGGGATGGTAGGAGTGGACGATCTGATACACTTAACTCATTAATCCCCTTTAGTGTACGACACAGCTGGCCTTGGCCGCCATACAGAAAATAAAGGTTCAGAAGTTACCCAGTGATTAAATAGCTCTTGAGCACTAAGTGCTTTCTCACAGCAATGTATACAATACTCAATTATTTATGTCTGAGAAGGAGTCCTCCACAGTAGGCACTCATCTCAGTACCAGTAAATAGTTATGGACAGTCATATATCCAAATGTAGAGGACTATTAGTCAAAGAAGTAAAAATAACATTTAGACAGAAAGATCTGAATGAAATTGATGGGACAGTCAAAAGAAAAAAAGAGAAAAAATTCTGCATTGGACTTCCCAGTTGAGACAAAACGGCATTTCAAATGCACACTGGTTCCTTCATCATAACAAATCAAATACAGTATTTGAGTCAGGTATGACTCAAGTCATCTAAATATAGAAATATAAAGTAAGTTGGAGGAGGGTTCAGTGGCGATGTGGCCACTATTATAGAAACAGTACTGGCTGGCTCAAGAAATCTACACAGATCTTTCACATTCAAATGTGTTATGAGTTTATTATGGGTCATAAATTAAATATACAGCATCTTGCAGATGCTCTTATTCAGAACGACTTATATTTCTCAGTACAAAAAAATATGCATGTTCCCTGGGAACTGAACCCACAACCTTGGTGTTACCAGCACATTAGGCTACCTGCTCCACCAGATGAGCTACTGGAACGCTGCCATAAATCTGCCATCTACAAATCTAAGAGTATCAAGAATAGTTCCTTGTTCAATGTAACAAGCTTGTATTGTTTAGTAACTTTTTTGGTATTTATGTGAGCTGTGTAAGTGCATGTGGGAATGAATGATGACTGAAGGTAACAAAATACTGCCCTTTATATTGAGCCACGTAACAAAACATTGAGTCTGAGCTCAGAGAGGTGACCGTAAGCAATCTGAATTATCTTCCAAGTGTAAAGCTTATACATATTGATCAGGAAAGACAGAAAACCGAAAACGCGGCCTGAGACGTTTCGCCATTTATCACAGCCAGCCGGCCAGAAGTGTGCGATTAGCTGGCCAGCTCAGATAACATAAGTGTGAAATGAAGGGACCATTTTCAAGGACGTCACTAAGTCAAGCCCAGGCCCAGTCTAGTAAAATGGGGGAGTTGGGGGAGGGTGGATGTAGACCCTCCCGGCCTCCTTCCATCACGTCTCCTAGAGGACCAATATTCTCCCTGGTGTAATTAGCAGACATTCTTCTGGCTGACTCGTCCCACAAGAGACAATGTGAAACTCCCCGTCCTCAGCAGAGCGGCCAGGTGCTCGTGAAGACCTCAGACAGGTCTTGCAAACTCATGCATCTCCAAAACAGTGCAAGAATATACTCTCTAAGAGATAGATAGGAAAAATTTATATATATATATATATATATATATATATATATATATATATATATATATATATATATATATATATAGAGAGAGAGAGAGAGAGAGAGAGAGAGAGATAGATAGATAGATAGATAGATAGATAGATAGATAGATAGATAGATAGATAGATAGATAGATATAGATCTAGTTGCTAATTTTAGGCCATATAAACATACTTTACTCTGTTCAAATACATTTTTCCTATAAATTGGACCCTTAATACTTTAAAAGCACGAGTGTGTTCATGGAGCAAATCAATGACTTAAGAAGTAGCTGGATTTGATTATACAGAAGTAAATATGGCCTTTTATCTAACTGGCGTAATGCTGTGAAATTCTCAATGTATTTATCACTCATGCCCTCTTTAGAAAACTCCATGAATAGTAAACTTCAGGAATTCTCTGAAGTAACAAACTAATTTCAAGCAAGAACTCTGTGTACATAGTGGAGTACTTGAATAATGTACTTGAATAAATTCCTCGAATCAACATGTATCCATATACTGTTTTGTTCTATACAGCAACCATACACCAACAAGTGTTAAATAGCAGATTACCTATGAAAAAGACAACTGTAAACACGTAAAACGTGAGAGAGAGAGAGAGAGAGAGAGAGAGAGAGAGAGAGAGAGAAAACTGTAAACTGAAGACGTACAGATCACATTACAGCCTGCCTGTTAACTTCAGCAGGGTTTTCCTGCAGCTCAAAGCAGTGTGCTGAAAAACACTCTGATAATCTGTTGCATCACGATATTCCTATGATGCGCGTGAGCAACTTCCATGACACCTCTGGTAACGTGTTCACTACAAACCGAGCTGCATCTCACTTAAGCCATGCATTCACATCGAGGTGTAACGCTTTTACTATATTACATCGGATATACTGCTACATCGGATTTAATATTAACTAATTGTTATCTATTATTAAGTATAATGTGCACTAGGCGGATTATCGTAGTTGGTAAGGAGACAATAAGAGCAATCTATGCTGCTATAGATCATGTAGTGAAACAGGATAACTTGGCCACATGGAATTAAGGGCACTCCCCCGTTTGAAGCTGAAGGCATTTCAGGAGAACGGCCGCTTTTACACCGTTTTAATCAATTGTAGGCAGAAAGGGCAGACGAGTCTTGCCAATAAAATCAGCATTCTCAACTAGTGGCCTCGTTTAAAGCCCTCGATTCTTGCATTCCTCCCTACAGCACTTGGGTCAAGACTGTTGCCTTCCTTACTAGCTGATCACAAATGGCGAATAACGCAAATACGAGTTGTCATCTATGTGCAGGAGTGTTAGTGAGCGTTAGACGGTAATGCCAGTAGATGTTTGTATCCAAGCACAGCCTGTGTGTGAGGACATGAATGGCACTCTAACCTGTTTCGGCTATTGTTAAGAATGTGCAACAGCCTACATCACTAAACGGCCTGCTGTAGCTTGTACTGCGTAAAAAAAGAAACAAATGATTTTGCAAAAACATGATAATTGTGTATGTTGAGATAAGTTGCATATGTGGTACAAACTGTACCAGACATACATTTTACGGATCCCGGGTGCAAGCTAACTTTGAGATCCGAAATTGTAACGAAAAAATGCAGAGACCAAGCCAGACAAATGATCAAATGCAACAAATATTAAATTCTGCGACATTTCGAAAAGTGCATGACACTGTGTATCATTTTTACGATAAACAAAACACTCGGGTGGTAAAACACAAGCAGCTCGATGTGTATTTGCACCGTGTCTGTATAGGCGATGTCTACATAGCCTGTGGACATCTCCACACATTTACTGGACATGCAAATTGAACGGTCCATTTGGAGATGATCTGGCCAGGGAAATGAATCACCAGACAGGCAAACACCACACCATAAGCATTCAAAACAGGATTCGGCTAGGCCTGGTTGTAAAGCCCTTCTCCGTCTTCGCGGCAAGATCAGTCGCACAAAACATTTCGGGGGTAATTGTCTCTTCAAACATTTTGCACCTGCACGTTCATCTCGTGGATTTAAAGAAGTCTGCGTTTCAATATTTACCTGATCCAGTGGAAGGTTGATTATCTCGCTGATCGGCTGTAGCAAGCTGGATCCAGTGCAAGCCGATATTGTCTCGGTGGCCATGATTCTGTACTAATTCTGCGGGCTGGATCCTACTCTTTCTATGACAGTGGCACCCAAATTCTCTCGCAATCGCTCCCCACCACAGCCACCGCTGGTGACTGCTGTGGCGACTCACTGCTGGCCACTAGTGGTAGCAAGAGGCGCTACAGCACTGGTGAAGCGACCCTAATAGCTACAGTAGATACGGGTGGTCGTAGGCAATAATAATAATTACTGCGTGATGGACACTATCATTAATATGTCTTTTTATGTTAAATAGACCTAGATTATCTGTTGAGTAAATCAAATAACTGTGTAATGTGTATAAAAGATATAACACAATGTGGTCTTGGGCTTCACATAATATGGCTGTAGTTTAATATAAATTTTTAATTGTTCATATAGGCCACTAAAATAATTTCTAAAATCATATAACAATAATTTGGAAAATCACATCAGAACTGTTTAATTACCCACTGACAAAAAACACATAGACATTCTGTTCTGTCTGGTGATGTTGCACCTTCCAAATGAAGACAGTCATACATAAGTTACATATAGGCCTACTCATCCACATATAGGCAGTCAGACCTTTCCGGAAACCCTGGGATTTTGTGTCACTCAAAAGGGTTTCTAAAATACAACATGAGGTCATTGTTTTCATTGTGGCCCAATACAAAATCTTTTCATGGGGCCCAAAATCAACAAAGCCCTTTGTGAATCAGCATTTTACAGCCTCTTCCAGGAAGTGTTCCTCCAACATACCCAGTGGAACCACACGTATCATCAGACCCCTCCATGTTGAAAAGGTCTTTGCCAAAAAAAATAAATAAAAGTAAAATGTTATAAATACATTTTATTAAAATAAAGTTAAAATGAGCAAACATTAATTTAATGAAATCCAAAAAATATTATAGAGGAAATTTTGAATTAAAATAAATATGATTAATAAAATCTAAATGACATAATTTCTAATTAAACATATAAAGATTATAAAAAATAAATGAATTAAATTAAGAATTAAAAGAAAAAAGCACACTACAGTGCTTAAAAATTTAAAGTGCTGATTTGATTGCTCACCTGGGTGTGAACTGAAAGTCAATAAAGAACATTTTAAGTTTAGAAGCTTTACTTAGAGGCTGGGGGTGAACACTCTCTTAGTAGCATAAGACTAACAAGTAACAAGTAAACTGCATTTTGAATCAACTGAACATGTGTGATTGTCTTTTAGAGCGTCCTGGAGGTCATTACTATATGCTGATAGAGATAAAAGCAGGGATGTGTTTCTCTTGTTCTGGACATTTCTGATCTTGTTGGTGTTATTAAGGTGATAAATTGCTGATTTAGTAACCAATTTGAAGTGGCTGCTAAAACCGAGATCAGAGTCTATGCGTATGCCAAAGTTATGAGCTTGCTTTTAATGTTTTAGGTTTTTCGAGTACTAAAAGGCCATCTAGTCTGTACCTCTCATTGTTCAATTGTTATTCAGTCGCAGAAAGTTTTGGCCCATCCAGTTATTGATGTTCTCAAGGCCCTTACAAAGAGAGCAGAGCCTAGTCGCCTTGGCAGAGAAATAAGTAAACTTGTGTGTCATCTGCATAACTGTGGTAGGGAAACGGGCCTGTGACTGGAAGGTTGTGGGTTCAATTCCCAGGCCTGAGGTCCCCTTGAGCAAGGCACATAACCCCAACTGCTCCCCGGGTGCCGGGCTAGGGCTGCCCACCAGTCTGAGCATGTGTGCACCACAGCCCCCTAGTAATCACTAGTGTGTTTGTGTGTTCTAACTGCACAGATGGGTAAATGCAGAGGACAAATTTTGATTCGGGTGAAAATCATAATTGACAAAATAGTGCCAACTTAACCAACCCCAACTGCTCTCTGGCTGGGCACATGTGCACCCTAGTGATCACTAGTGTGTATGTGTGTCCTCACTGCACAGATAAGTAAATGCAGAGGACAAATTTTGATTGGGGTGAAAATAACAACAAATCACACAAATATGGCAACTTAGGTTAAATAAGAATGGCCAAAGAATATCCCCCTGGGGGACATCACAAGTCACTGGTGCTCTTTCAGTAATTCCTGCCTTGTTATGAACTGAACCATTTTAGATCTGTTGCTGAAAGTTATGAGAATGCTATGGTCCTATCTGACTGGTCTGGACGATGATCTGAGGGGAAAAAAACAATGATTATGTCCATGAATTGTGGACTTGAGATGGGTCTATAATTACTTTAAGTAGCATCCAGATTTTCACTTTGTAATCTAGGCTTCACCATGTAGTTGGTGAGGAATCAAGACTATAAGTCGATGATTTATGTTACATTTCATTGCTAATAGCACTTAACTGGGACATTTTTAAGATAACTTTACATTGTGATTGATAGGTAGCAGGCTCAGTCATGGCAAGACATACTAATAGCTTGTCTGATATTGAGAATTTTAGTGCTAAAAAAAGGATGCAAACTGATTGCATCATTCAATCAATGTTCATTCAGGGGTCATTTTCATTTACAAATGTGTTCATTTTTCAACCATTGCAAAGAGTATGTTGCTATTGTTAATGTTATTGCTGATCATTCTGGAGAAAAAGAACTTGCGCTGCACGTTATTATACTGTAATTATGTTTTATCTTTGAAGATTTCTTTTGGAAGTTTTGTCTCAAGCATTTTGTATGCTCTCTTTTGAATGTGAATCGCAGTGGTATTTCTCCATGGTGCTTTCTGCTGGCATTAAGGGTTTTAGCTTTGACGGGACTGAGATCATCCATAACACTGAGCATTTTTGAGCATTTTCCTGATGAAAACAGTAGCTGTGCTGTCATTTATAAACCTCTTCTTACAAGTGACGCACAGTTCTTGAGGTCTAGTGAACACACAGTATAATGATGTGTCAAAGCTACGCCCCTTTACAGAGGCTGATAGGTTGAGACCTTTTGAGATAAAAATAAAGTGTAGAATGTGGCCATGACAGTGTGTTCTCCCTCACATGCTGAGACAGGAAGTGTTCAACATGGCACAGAGAACCTTTGCATGTGCATGTTAAAATCACCAGCAATTATAAAACCAGTGGAAATGAAAGATAACAAGTCTGTAAATTCATTAATAAAAATCTGCATTATACTTTGGACGTCTGTAGACCGTTATTAGTAATATTCTTGGCTTTACGTTCAGAACTGCACAGAGATACCCAAAGCATGTAAAACAATCAAATGATAACTGATTGCACTTGACCATTACATAAAGCCTTTTCAGCTGGTCCAAGAGACATTTAAAAAGTTTAAATTTTGTCGTGCTGTCCCAATTAAAATCATCAAATCATAAAGTCCATGAGTTACAGTATAATGAAATGATTATTTAAATGACTAGTTTGTGCATGGTCTAATATTGAGTAGTGCTAACTTAGTAACATATTGCATTGCCCCAAATGCTGTGACTCACATCTCACATGCTTCAGGTCAGACACATTTACAGTGTCTGACATGCACTTCTTGTGTTGTTTCTGTTTCCGATAAGCACTTGTATGAAGGAGATTACAGGCATGCTGTGTTCAAGCTTCTTTTGAAAGCAGGTATTGCTGCTTACGTCATCACTGTAACAGCAGAGACCTGAAGGATGTGGCACACCACTAGACTGTTGACACTCTTATTATATACCGTTGGTGATGGAGCAAAGAACATGATGTTCTGGTGCTTGAAGAGATTTGAGCCACAGGTGGTGGAGGAGATTGATGCTTCTTAGGGGACGGTCTGGTGGGACGAAAGTGGAGGTGAGGTGATAGATATGGGTGGAGTAGGACCTGGGCTGATTTTACGGTGTATGTGAGGGCTGGCTGACAGGGAAAGTGGCAGCCTCATCCCAACTGAGACCAGCTTCTCCGAAGTTGCTGGGAGGTTTGGGTGGGGTGAGAGGGGAGAGGGGATGGTCCTTTTAGGGGTCTTGGAAGCTGATGAGCTCAGAAATCGTCGGGGGCTCTCGCTCGAGGTCTGCAGTACCATGGGGATGCTCACAGCGTGGGGGAAGATGTTGTGGGTCTGGGGTGATAAAATCCGCTGATGCAGGGTAGTCCTTGGAGGTCTGCGCCAATGCGTAACCACTAATGGGGCTGGAGAAATTGTGCACCGAGCAAATAAAAGTTATCTGTCAGAATATTGGCTCCTCTCATGTTTGTGTGCAGTCCATCTCGCCTAGAAAATTCCATCTTCTCAACAAACAGGTCAAAGTTGTCAATAAAGACCAGGCTGTTTGATCTACTGCTTTTGTGTAGCCAAGTCTTTAATCCAAGTAGCCATGAGAATATATATGTGCTCCATGCAGGCTGAGGACCTCTGATAAATGTTTGTACGTTGAGCTTGCTAACTGTGTTGAAGAGGTTATTAAACTCTCTTTCCAGTATCCATGCTCATGTGTTCTGCTGGCCTGGCTCTATGTGTCTCTGCTGCTCCACTGAGCCCCTGACCAGAGGTTTTGCTGCCAGCTCTCCCACACTCTGATACTCTTTGCACAACATAGGAATGCCAGCTGTGAAACAAAAGTAAAAACTACTCATCTCCAGCACTGTTCCTATCTGTAGAAGCCCAACCATTTTGACAATAAACCTCAGGAGCCATTTGTTTTAAATCTTGTTCTTTTCTTATCCAATATCCAAATATAAATACGGGGGGTGATCACTTTGCTATTACTTGCTGAAAAGGTCACTGTGGGCACCTAACGTTTTTAATTCACAGAATTAACATTTTGTAGTTGTTAATGATTTTCAAAATAATAGAAACCCTTGGGATGGCACCACCATCAAAAGTGTCAACATAGCCTTTCACAGTAAATAGCAGTAAAGAGCTCATGCCTGATGCTGTTTGCTCTGTAGTAATAAATGTAAAAAAAAAAAGTGTACTTTGTATGCAGCTGTATTTTGCTGTTTAAATAACACAAACAAAATCACATATCCCTTTATGTGGTGCATGTTGGGTTTGAATTAGTGTCTTACAGCACATTAGCGTTTTCAGAATTCAATTCTGTAGCCTATTGTATTACTGTATTTGGATTCTGTTAAGTAGCCTATATTTTGCATTGTATATTTTTACTTCCTGGATTGTGTTGATTCCACTAATTTTACCTGAATTGCATTAATTAGAAAATCTAGCAAGCTTGAGCAAAATCCTGGTGAGGACTTTTATTTTCTGAACCTGGAATTGACACCTCTGATATTTGGTCATACTAAAATATGGTATAATTGAAAGTATGCGATTTCATATACAGACACTGTTAATGGTTTAGGTCTTGTATATTGGACGCTTGGACGAAGCAAAAATGGACACTATTTCTTTTGTCTATTTTGAACAGGAAGATGGGCAGAGGAACGCTACTCTATACATCATTTTACTGTTTCTTCAGGAAATATGACAGAATAAGAATTTAGTAATATATTACACAAATAAAAAAGCAAAAAGAACGTGGTTTATTTTGGAATATTTATGTCCTGTTGTAATGGTTGATTTTAATGCTGTAAATTAACAAAAAAAAGGAAAATGTTTATCTCTCCGGTCCACGAGGTGGTATTAATGCGTTATGAAAAACATGAAACGAGCAGGTAGAAGAAGAACTTCACCTTCCGGCTTCTTGATTGGTCAGTTAACGATCACGTGAGATGGCGACTTCCACTCGTATGGAAGTGCGCGTTGGTCAACGTGCGTAAACAAACAGGATCGCTCCATGTTCGCAGCTACGCGTCTTCTTGTGCCAACATGGTGAAGTGCGTGGTGAAAGAATGCCTGAATCAAAGTGATCTGAAGCCAGGGGAGATACCAAATCGCCCCCGAAAGCGATTTTTTAGTTTTCCTACAGATAAGGCCCGCGTGAAAGTGTGGCTGGCCGCTTTGCGGGAGTCGGATCGGTTCTTCTCGGAGCGGTACCAGATATGTGAAGACCATTTCCTGCGGGAGCACATCACACCTACCGGGATCAGACCCGACGCTGTTCCCATCACGCCCCCGTTAGAAGGATCTCTGGGCACAAACGAATGTATCTCGTCTGATGAGCACGGAGATCCCCCACCTGACATGGCTGTGAGGACTTTGCTTCATAATGATTCATTCTTATTAGTTTAACCATCCACACAAGTTCAGTCTACTTAAAACAATAATGTATGTTTGAATCTTTGGTTGTGTGAAGACTGAAGTTACTGTGTATATTTTTTTTGTAGTGTGTTGATGTTGATATTGATGATGATTGTGATGATGATGATGATGATGATGACGTCTATGATGAAGATGAAGAGGGCGAGGAGGAAGATGATCCGGAAGATGGACCACTGTGCATGCAAAACGAGGCAGAGCAGGAATGGCTGGCTAGACTGTAAGTTGTTCCTGAAGAGATGAAACGGCATAGCACGTCTTTAAAGTCTTGCTTTTGTTTTGGGGTTTTTTCTTAGGTTTAATTTGTTTCTCTTGGTTTAGTAAAGAAACACTCAGCAGTTCCACAGGACTAAAACATGCTCCACCAAGACCAGGTACAAGATTTGATTACATGTTTTAAATCACGTGACAAAAGCTCTTTTATTAAGCTTGCTTTCTGCTCTGAATCTGTCTGTGATATTGTATTTGTCTGAAGCGTCGTCAAAGTTTCACCTGTTCATCTCCTCAGGATTCTACGACCGCTCTGAGGTCACTCTGGGGCGGCTTACCAAGCGCTTCATGGATCTGCTTCACTCTGCACCAGAAGGAATCCTCGACCTTAACGAAGCCTCAAAAAAACTAGGCACACGCAAGAGGAGGGTCTATGACATCACCAACGTGCTCGATGGCATCCAACTCATCAAGAAGAAGTCAAAAAATAAGATCCAATGGGTGTAAGTGCAGACTGAGCCATCGTTAGCACAGATTATTGTTTCCACATTGATTCTGGCTTTTAGGAGGGAGTGTAACAAAATGAATGCATTACGCACCTGCAAAACAGTAATGCCGTATTTAAAGATATATAAAATTAGTGTGACCCAGCATTTATAAAAACAAACTGTTTAACATGACAGCAAGAGTATTAATTACACAACTGTTTTAAATGGTGTAATTTATGGAAAAGGACCCAAACAATGAGCATTTGTGATGTGATTATTTAATCACGACCAAAATAAAATTTTTATATTACCCCTTTATACTCATTCAGGAAGTAGAAATAGAAAAAAACAAAACATTTATCTTGCAATCCAAACATTCGTCTGATTGTAGAATATGTCAATTTCCCGTGTGAAAGTCCTTCCTGCTTTTACTCTTACAAGTGAAGCGTAGTTCATGCTTCGGAGCCTATATGTACTCAAAGTGCAGTTCAACACTTTTTCTTTTCTCCACTGTGATTAAAGGGGCCCGACTCCCATTAGCTGTTTCAAAGGCCACTGGAAGACCAAAGTAAAGCTTGATCTGCTAAACCTGAAGAGCATGGAGGAGGCTCTGGACTGGCTCATCAAAGACTGTGCTCAACAGCTCTTTGCCCTGACGGACCTCAAAGAGAACGCCAAATATCCTCCGAGGCTTCTGGTCCTGCTGCAGCCCCATAGAGTCATGGCGGGTGTTGCGAAGTGAGCTGTGTGATGCTCAGGGTGGATGAAGAGTATCAAAGATGGAACAGAGTTTCTGTAGTTCTTTAAACAAAAGCATGTGTTGGAATTTTGGGGACTCTCATTGTAGATGGTTTTCAGTATTGCTTGCAGAAATGTGTGTATGTCTCTAGTATATCATAAATTCAGATAAATAATTTTTGGACAAGGACTGTAAGAGTAACATTACAGTTATGTGTTAGACTCATTGGCCTGTTAAGAGTTGTGACCGGTCTTTCTCCGGTAGATATCTCCTGCATGTTCCTTAACTGTTCTTCACCTCCGCTTATGTGACGTATGAAGATATCCGTCAGATAGGAGCCTTCCATGATCAGACTGTGATAGCCATCAAAGCCCCAGAGGAGACCAAACTGGAGGTCCCCACTCCCACGGAGGTAATCCCCAGAGAACTGGACAGGACCGGGGCCGTGAATCAAGACAGTTGAGAAAACATACTGATACAAGGAATAAGAAATTTGCTACACGTTTATATTTTTAAGGCCCAGGTGTGTAAATAACTGCCAGTTCTGAACATCACTGAAGCTGCTGTCTCGTTTGGGTCTTTTTCTTCCCTAAAATCGATGTACTTATTTATTAGTACCAAGTCAATAAGTCTACAAGTATCCAAGATGATGGCGCCGTGCTGTGGAAGCGTGAGTGATGCTCTGTGTTTCGTGTCCCGCGTCAGGACTCTATCCTGATCCACCTGAAGGGCTGCCGAGGCCCCATCAGCGCGCTGACGTGCGAGACGGACGGGCCCGGCGGGGCGGTCCCGGAGCAGCCGAAGACGGGCCGCTTCCTCACGCTGGAGGAGAGCAGGATCACCACCGCACCGCTCACAGGTCCGGCTCACGTCACGACAAAAGAATCCCAAACACCATGCGTGCCAAAAGTGGGGGGGACCGTGAGATAGGCGGTGTTTTGGTTTGAACACGACTTCGGTGTACTTGTGAATGCAGTGGTGATCAACGTAACGCGATTAGGTTTTGGGGGAAAAAAACATGTGTAATGAACCTCTTCTCTGTGCCAATAGATGTCCCATCTACTGCTGTACGGAGTGCCTAAGGGTCCAAAAGACTGCATTTCTAAAACCGTGGAACAGCCTGCCTGTTGTAAAGGACTACACTGGTCTGATAACGTAACACTGGTGTTAATGCAGTCATGGAAGATCTGGTGAGAAAGCTGCTCTTCTAGGGCGAAGTCTGACGAGTTTGGAGCTTTATTTTTATATGCATTAATCTGATCTGCCTAAAATTTGCTATTTTCTCTGCATTTTTAAGGCACATTCTTCTGTTCATATCTTTGTACTGTTAGGAGTAGCTGGTAAAGAAAATGTTTGAAAATATGAAAATGTGTATATAACAGCAGCTAGCTCTGTGTATAGTGTGATGACCACAACAAGGAAAGCTGTCGGTTCATATAATAAAAGTCCTTATTTTTATATACTACATGAAACCAGAATTGGTTTGAAAAATCCATTAAAATGCACATAATTTGACAAAGAAATATTGTCCATGGTAAATAATGGCATCGTTGATAAATAAAAAACAATCTATTGGCATTAATTAAAACTATATTTGTAGCTGTAAATGTTCTTCATAGTATTAAGTATTACCAAGGCAAGCTCTATCATGACTTTTGTCAAAATATTCTCAGGAAATAAAACTGCAGTTGTTTGGAACAGTGTAAAATATTCAGTGAACATCATTCAGTGACCTTATCCAAAAACACAGAATAGGGTAATGCTTTGATGAAACATGTTTTGAGAGGCCATCTAATTACACTGTACACTAACAGTTGCTCTGCAACTGAACTCTAAAGCAAACAAAATGCTCCAATAAAACCAAGCATGAGCGAGTGGAGGAGGTGTGGCCTCTGCTCCCAGAAGGCCACGCCCCCGTGGTACCTGAAGGACGACCGAGCTTCGTTCACTGCGTTAAGGCACAGTCCTATTGCACTGGAGTGAGATGATTGGCAGGAAAGGGCAAAGTTAAGTATTTTCCTCTAATTTCTCCTTACTGAGGGGTTTAAGGCTTTGTAAATATCTTTATTGTGAGGATATTGCTAGGGGTCTTCCTAACAGCTGAGGTCTTTTGGGTACCGTTTAGCAATACATTGTATAACCTCACAACCTGCTCCTTGTTGAGCATTTCTGTCTTGGAAAATAGGCAGTCTTGGTGTGTGTCTCTACTACAGCTGCCATCAGTCAGAGATGAAGTGTACAAATGACACAGGGAAGACTCCTCTTCTGGTCGGCTCTCCATCGATGTGGCCCACCTGGAAGATGAAGGAACATCAGATCAGGGTCTCGGACAAAGAGTGCGCTCAGCTGCTCTGGCTGAACTGAAACCCCTGTTTGTTGATCTCAGCCTGCCTGCCTCTGTGTGTGTGTGTGTGTGTGTGTGTGTGTGTGTGTGTGTGTGTGTGTGTGTGTGTGTGTGGCAGCACGTGCTACTCACCCACCACTCTTTGTCCTCCTCTCCATCCACGATGATCACCTCGCCCTCGGTAAACGTCAGCTCGTCTGGGTTATCCGCCACACACTTGTAGATGGCTTTCACTCGCTTGGGTTTTGGTTTCTGTCGCATGTTTATTTGAAATATTTCCAACAAAACACAACAATATAAATCTTTTAGGATGTGTTGTATTATGACTAGGTAGCACTGAAAGTGAAGTGCACTCTTACAGGCTGGACTATTCTGGGCTTTGGGACTGGGGGCGGGGCAGGAGGCGGTGCCGTTGCTGAACTGGGGGGCGGAACAGAACCATCCTTTTCTGTTTGTAAGATCAGGAAATAAACAAAATTAAGTATCATAGTTCCACACACTACCAACACAAAATATGCCCTTCAGGTATAGAAATTGGGCTCTGCCTGTGTATTAAAGATCTCATGTGTTCTGAACGTACCAGTGACATCACTGGGTCTGGGTCTGGGAGGCAGTGACTTGGGAACACTTTTATCTGCTCTGAAAGGGTGAAAACACAAGTTTTTAACAAACGTGATTAAAGGAACTGAGTGGCAGAGGGCGCATAAAACAACCACCCCCCCCCCCCCCCCCCCCCCCCGTGGTGCAGATCGGTGTGGTGTCATACCCCGAGGGAGGTTTGAGGGCGGGGCCTCTGGGAGGTGTAGGCACGGGTGGTGCCGGCGCTTTGAAAGGGGGCGGAGCAGGGGGCGCTGGAATGACCGGAGGGGCGGTGGGAATGGGCGGGATGGGGGGCAGTGAGGTCATGGGGGGCAGCGTGGGGGGCACTGGAGGCAGAGGCATGCTCTTGGCCTGGGGCTTGTACTCTGGAGCGCTGGGCTTTTTGATGACCGGAGGAGGAGGAGGAGGAGGGGCAGGAGGCAGAACTATAGGAGAGAGAAAGCGTATTAGATCAGCGTTAGCCCAGCCTGGGTGTTGGAGCACACCTACACCCCACATTCTGTGTCGCCAATGTTCTAACAGACCCATTTAAAAGTCACGACGGGCTTGTTATAGGTCGTGTGTTATGAGGGGAGCCGTTAAAATGTGCTGGCCCGGGCCGTTATGGGTCTGGGAAACGCTGCATTACATCACCCGGCTGAAAGTGCATCAGCATTAGCTCACAGCCCCGTTTAACAGGCGGGAGATGAAGTGCGGTTCCCCCGGACATTAACGGTCTGAGCTGTGGGGCGATCGAGGCCAGACACGTACCGTAGGTGTTGCTGTCAGGACTGCAGGGGTTGGAAGGGTCCGACGAAGACCTCTGGCGCCCGGCGGACTCCATCGGCATCCACCCGCCTGGACCTGAAAACACGACACACCGGTCGACGCCCCGCGGGGTTAACCCAGCATATCTACACACGGTGGGGTTCTGGAGCCGCCCGCAAGCTGGCGGGGGCGGAGCAAAGCGCTCACCCATGGGCGGGTTGCGGGGGGGCAGCTGGGGCAGGCCAGGCAGGCTGGGGGGCGGGGGGCTGAGGTCCAGCATGGTGCCGTAGGTCTCGTTGCACAGCAGGCTGGGGATGAAGGCCCTCTGCTTGTCCCGCACCACGTTGACCACGTCGCGCGCCAGGGCGGCCATGTTGGGCTGCATGGCGGCCGCCCCGGCGGGCAGGAAACAGCTGACGGGACGCTCCTCCCTCTTCTGGGGGATGGGCTGCAGGACACAGACAGCAGGACACATTCAACCACTACTGCGGAGTTCAGTAGGTGTGTGAGTGAGTGAGTGAGTGAGTGAGTGAGTGAGTGAGTGAGTGAGTGAGCAGTAAAGAGGGAGGCGTGCTCACCTTGTCCTCCATCTCGTCATCACTCTCGTCCAGATCTTCGTTGTGCAGGCACCACTCATACTCCACGTGCACATGCACATTAAACTTGCCTGTCTGTGCCTGGGTTAGCTGCCGAGAGAGGAGGAGTCAGACAGGAATGGGCGTGGCTTAGACAGCAGCTCCCACCCAGAGACGTGCAGCACTTTGACATTTATCTACACAAACTAAAGACTTCAAGTCACTGGAGGATGTAACATACTGAGTGGCTTTTAAAAATCACAAATAAGCAGGAACACGCCTATATGATTTGTACAAATATACTAATTTGTTGATGGTGCTGCGATTTGCATAAATCAAAAAGGAGAAAGATCCCCCCACCAGCTCTTCACACTGTGTGTGTCTCAGCCGCCTGGCCAGGTCCAGGGCAGTCTCTCCCGCTTCATTGGCTGAAGGAGACACGTGACAGACGAGGAACGCGCATTAGGTAAAGGCAGAGTTAAGTGCTGAGGTAGGACGCGGGCCGTGGGCTCCGTGGCCACACGGTGGCGCTGTCACGGGTGTGGTTCTTACGGGTGGTGACGGAGGCCTTGCTCCGCAGCAACAGTTTCAGGCATTCACTGTTCCCTGTGAGGCAGCAGTAGTGTAGGGCTGTGCTGCCTTTTGCTGTCTGCTTGTTCAGATTCCCACTGTACACACACACACACACACACACACATACAAGGCCTCGTGAAATGACTAATTAACCACAATTTTTTTCCCTTTCTTTTCTTTTTCCTTTTTTTTTTTAAGAATCCAGCACCAGCTGTGAAAAGCAGCTGCCGTACCTGTTCTGCACAAGGAAGTCTACAATATGGAGGGAGTTTCTGTCCACGACGCGCACAGCCAGGTGCAGCGCTGTCTCGCCCGGCTCCTGTACCATAAAAACGCAAATGAGCACGGGTTACCTCCAAAAACGACAGAATAATGAGAGAACCAGTTCAGGAAGCTGGTTATTGAGTGTAACAAGGTAACACGGATTACCCACATGGTAAAACGGATTAACAACAAGTAGGGGTGTGACTCAGCTCACTAGACGAGACGAGACACGATATTGGGTTCACGAGAACGAGACGAGATGAGATTTTAAGAAAACTAAAATGACAAATTATATGACTGGACAACAGACTTTTATTTAACTGAGTTACACATGCATTTTGAAATGTTTTATTATAACTCTTAACGTGCATGGTGTAAGCATGAACTTTTAATAAACTTCTTCCTCTACAAATTGAAATAAAAAGAAAATTTCATGAGTTAAAATAAATAAAAATATTTCAAGCACAAACAATATTACAGTGAGTCCCCGCTTAACGACGGGGTTAGAGACTGAAAAGTGCGTCGTAAAGCAGTTTTCGTCGTTAAGCGTGACCCTAGATTTAGATACGCTAATACAGTATAGAAAAAACGAACAATGTTATCGTCCACAACACTCCACAACACTCCACTGTGCTGCCACTGCTCCTCTGCACACCGCGCGAAAAAAAAAAAAAAAAAGTCGGTCGTGACTCCGGTCCGTCGTCAACCAGACCCGTCGTTAAGTGGGGACTCACTGTATTATGTGCAAAACAAAAAGTTATTCTCTGTCAATACAGAGTGCAAATAGTGCAAACTGAGCCTGACCAAGTATGTCACTGAATTTGCTGCAACTACACTGCCATGTTCATTTTTAAGAATATTAGCATCCCCACACTGCTCCCCATATCCTTTGCTGTCTCAACTTGCCAAAGCGTGCCTTTCTGTCCCTGCTACCTCTGTTCAAGTGAGATATGTTGATTTGAGTACTGAGCTGTGGTGCTGCTGTAAATGTCTCTGTATCCTGCTCGTATTAGTCATAGTGTACGGCATTATTTTCATACAATGTTTGCATATAGTCCGCGTCTTATCAGTCACTCTCTTGCCATTTATCATTTCCGCTGTGTACCCAAAATGCTGCCAAACAAACGATTTGAAAGTGGCGGGGGCATCTTCAATAGTAATACCTGTATTTCCAGACGTCATTCTGGCTGCGTGCTGGATCACAAATCTCGCAAGACAGATTTTTTACGCGACTAGAAATCTCACTGAGTTACATCTCGCGACATCTCGTGACACGAGATCTCATCACACCCCTACCAACAAGGTAACACGGATTACCAAGAGATATGGTTCGGATGGAAGAGGACTCGGAGAACTGCATTCCTGTTTCCTGAGTGCCAGGCAGTGAGGTTGTTCTTCAGCACTTCTGGGTCAGGGGTTATTAAGGGATTCGCGTCACCCAAATAAACTCACATGCTCGTTGGCCATGGGGTAGGTCTCCGTGAGATCCACTCCGTCAGCATAGACCTGCAGGAGGGAGAAGATATCGCGGCTCTTCACGGCCTCGTACAGGCCGCGCAAGCGGGCCGCACCGTCGGCCCGCCGCCGCTGGGCAAAGCGTTTCTCCGTGTACTTGGCCACGATGAAGTCCTTCCGACTCTGCCTGAATTACATCAGCAGGGAAAGGGAAGTCAGCCTGGTAGTAGCTGGGGGTAACGCTGCTCAGTCCAGAGTCTAACGCCTTAAACCAGATTACGTGATGCTTTCTTTGGCCCGAGAGCTCCCGACTCCTGAATCACGTTGCGTCCTTTTAGCATGGCGAGAATGAGAATGGGAACGATCACTTACATGTCACTCGAGGGGCTTGGTTTGGATATGTTCTCCCCTGAGAGGTTCACCTCCATGATGTCATTGAAGCCTGCGTTCCCCACGTTCCTGGCCAGCTGTGTGGGAGATTGACTGCAGTCACACACTTCGCCTCTTCGCTTAGAACCTCTACGACCACGGCCGGTGACGTTCCAGGACTTACCAAGAGTTCTGATGTACCCAGCACATCTAGGGTGAGAGACTGTATTCTGGAGTAGTGCACTCCCATTTCACGATGAATTCCAGAGCATTCGATGCAAATCAGAACGCCCAGGTTAGTGGAGAGCCATGTTGGATCTGCGGGGGACACCAGAGGTGACACACAAACATGTTAAACTATGTTTGAACAGACGCATTACCAACATTAAGCTACAGCAACTCAGAGTTTAGCACGTTGCTCTGGGGTAGAATTCTGGGATTATTCGGCATGAACCTTTTTCTCAACCAGGCAGCTCTGCAAACATGACTTGACAAAACCAAGTAGAGTCCTACCACATGTCGTCCAGAAAACAGTAAGGTTGTGGACCTATGAGCAACGGGATACAGAGGGGGGAGCTCTGGGCGGGACTGTGGGCGGGGTTGTGGGCGGAGTTGTGGGCGGAGCACTCACTGGGGGCGCCGCAGTCGCAGCACACGTCGTTGCCGCTCATCCTCTTCACCTCGCCCACGATGGCCTTGGTCAGCTCCTGCACGATGTTGCTCTCGTCCTCGTCCTGCTCGCCCTTGAAGGCGTTGTTCAGGGCCTCCTCCTTGCAGTTCTGTAGCACGGACACCCATCTGCATCAGGGAGGGGAGGAGGAAGCAGGTCATTGTAGTTTAACGATACACTTCCCTATGTCGCTCCGTCACGTCTCCCACACGGGCTACTCACATTTGACAATCGGCCTCGTCTTCTGCTTGGAAATGATACGTTCGGTCATCTGTTCCAGAACGGCAAAAGAGACGAGCGATTAGCGGGGGAGTGTGAAAGGCCAGTGGAGTAAGAGAATCACAGTGCGCTTCAGCTTGCCGGGACTCACGGGATATGAGGTCAAAGCTCTTCCTCTCCTCTGGGTTGCACTTGACTTGGCAGGTTAACAGGTTCAGTTTGGCGGGCGGTGCGTTGGCCTGTGAAGGCAAGCACAGCCCCCGTGACTCATCTGTGCGTTAAATAATTAAGCCTGCAGAACAAGACCCCTTCCAACGTCTCGGCCCTGCTGTGGCACGTGCGGAGCGGGGCGCGTTGGTTTTGTCCTGTCGGAGCTCGTTGAGGGGGCGGAGCCTGGCTCAGACTGAGCCTCAACTTCCTCCCTTTTCCTCTCTGCATACTTCTCCGTGACATAACGTACTTCTCCCTCTGCTCCTCCTTCCTGTCTCCTGTTTTTCATTACTCACCCACTAAACTACCAACTAACTAACCCAAAACCACACAAACCCCACAATGAAGAACCTTATAAAGGGAGAAGGGGGTTGCACTGGTGGTGCCTTAGAACAGGAATTTTGTGTGTATAGTTCTGGCGTGGGCTGCCGGGTCTCGACTGGGTCCGAGCGTTACTTGCCGTGCCGTGTGAAATGACCAGCACTCCGTTCTTCACTGAGCACTTCCTCTTCTGCCAAACCTTCCTCAGTCTGAAAACAAGCCAGAGACAGGAGACATCACGACTCAGCCCTGGCACACGAGCATGACCGCTCTAAACAGCACCTACATCACCTACATTGTATATAAACAAATAAAATTGACAAGTCAACCACGTACAAGCAAATGTAGTGCTAGTATAAAGTAGGAACAATGTAAAGTTGAACACCATGGACATTAAAGAGAAGGTCCATCTAATATGTTCACATGTTGTTACTGTAATATGTTTCACAAGTTTCACATTTCCTTCACCCTTCGCTGCGTTTGGAGAGCATTCCAGAACGTTCTGTGCCATGGGCCTTGTTGCCCTGCAGTTGGTGCAGACTGTAGCCAGTGTTCTGTTTGGCCTGGGACTCCTGCCGAAACCAATTATATGTATTACAACAATACACCGCCTTCCAAAACTGTGTTCTCCATTCATTTCCAGTCTTGATGTGAGAGAAACC
The DNA here is from genome assembly GCF_052324685.1 of Brachyhypopomus gauderio. Classification (NCBI taxonomy): domain Eukaryota; kingdom Metazoa; phylum Chordata; class Actinopteri; order Gymnotiformes; family Hypopomidae; genus Brachyhypopomus; species Brachyhypopomus gauderio. Next base: position 454,582 of record NW_027506925.1, on the reverse strand, counting down.
ATTCATTATGCTGCAATTAAATGTCCATCTTTGGTGGAAGCAATAAAGCAACAAAACTTCAGCTCACATGACTATGGATTCTGAGATATGGCTGATGCTTCTACAAAAAAACGTTTCGGCTTTCCTTTGTTCTATGGCTGAGGGCTGTGGGAAGGTTTTACATGGTGCTATTAGTTCTGGAAAGACTTCCAATACTTATGTAATACTGAAATTCTACAGCTCTAAAACCTGACAACACTTTACCTGCCGTACCTGAGCGAATGAAGTCTATGAGCGTTATGCTTTGAGAGAAATGTCTGTTTTGTTTGTGGCTGTGGTGTGTCATGTAAATGTGCGGTTCACCTCTTTCTGGTCTGTTTGTAAGGATGACTTTATAATGTCTCGAAGCTGCACCAACTGTTTTCTTTCCCCATCCTGTGTCTGTTTAATCTGCCACACAGAAAGAGAGATGGAAATGTCTGGTGTTCAGATGCTGTGTAATAGAAGCGCATAAATGTGTTTATGCATAATGACATCACATAAAATTATTAGAACTGTTTACAAATGTAATGGCTCGGGTGAGGCAGGATACTGAATCTAAAGCATTGCGTTCTGGGGTGGGTTTCCCGAAACGTTCGTAGCGCTAAGTACTTCGTAACCTCGTATGAAACGTATGAGGTTAAGAAGTACTTAGAGTACTTAGCGCTACGAACGTTTCGGGAAACTCACCCCTGTTTATTTAAACAGAACATAACACGTGCTGCAAGGGACCAGGTTAAAAGGACACGACATAGACACACCTGAATGACCTGACACTAACAACACGTGTGACATCATGCTAACAAGACGCGGGACAGGTGAAACAGGTGACTGGTACACACAGACTACTGTATACACTCACACAAGCCAAGAGGAGGAGTCAGGGGTGGATCGTGACAACAATAATATTCTATATGTTAATACTCAATAAATTTCAGTATGGAAAAAATAGCTAGTTTTGGACAAAATTCTCAGGCTCTTCTAAGACTACATTGAAAAATTCAATATAGAATGTGAAGTTGTGTGCACAGTGTTCATTGTTTATATTTCACTACTGCGTGAATAGATGATTCAATTCAAATATTCTTAAGTCAATCCAAAATGAAATCAGCTTGATCAAATCATTGGTGCATGAAGTAATTACACAAAGAATCATAAACAAATCAAATTATTGTGAGATGTAAGATTTACTGCCCGAGTTACAGGTAATGAAGCTTACTGCTGTGAGCTCTGTGGACAGTTTTTCCATCGCTGGCTTGAGACACTCCACAATTTTCACTCCATCCTGGAAGAAACTGAGCACAAAAGGAAAATGTAAAGTTTTGCAAAGACACATCCACAAAACCCCCATAACTGCTCTTATATTGTGAGAACATCTGGAAACAACCTACTTGCATTGGGCATGAAAATATTTGATGAGGTTCTGTAGCAAGTCCACTCCCTTCTTGACCTTGATTTCGTTCACTTTGATGAGGTACTGAAACACAGAACGGGCCTCAGAACCGGCACCAGGAGAGGAGTGGAGCTCGAAACGCGGCCGTGGTCCGACCCAAAGGCCCGCAAGCGCGGCGCTCACCTCACACATCTGGAGCTGAAAGACGCGCCTCTCTTTCTCCATCTCCTCAGCGATCTCGCCCCCGCTGATCTCCGTCCGGATCATGCCGTGCTGCTTGGCGTGTTCGCGCTTCTCCTTCTCGATCTTGCTGCTGCGGTGAGGAAGCGAGGGGGCGTGTCAGTGGAGTCGGTGTCTCCCTTCACGCTGGCGTAGAGGACGGTTTCCAGACGCCCCGTCTGCAGTCTCCTTCTAACCTGCGTTTTCTGTGACGCGCTTGTTAACCTAGCAGCTCCGAGTCTCTGAGCTAACGCAGATTAGCTCTTGTGTTTTGCGCTGGGCCGGCCTTTCTCTTCAACCACATACGGACTGAAACGATGTGTAATAGTAACCATTTCCCAGTGCAGGGAACCTCAGGTCCCACAGAAAAGCCACACGGTGGGTTCTATATCAGCAGAAGCGGGGCATGCTGATTATCGCCCAGTGAGACCTGGTAGTGTCGTTTTTACTGGCTTAGATCCAACGTTCTCCTCCACCGCACGCTACACTGAACACAGTGTGAGCCTAAACACACAGTGTTATCTCAGTAGTGATCACTGGGCCATAACCTGAACTTAACCGCCAACCACCTGACAGCTTCTAGCCTGCTGCAGTTCCACACTCTGAGGTAAACTGTGTGTAAATAAAGACTTTGTGTGTAAGCAAAGAGTGTGTGTGTGTGTGTGTGTGTGTGTGTGTGTGTGTGTGTGTATGTGTGTGTGTGTGTTGCTTACACTTTGGTTTCATAGTCCTTCCAGGCTTTATCGAAAGGCTTCTTTAGATCCTATGAATGCAATAAAAAAAGGTTCAAGTTTCAAATTATTTTACTGTTATTACTACTTTTTAAATCAGCATATAATTTAGCTCGTGTTTATTTATGAAATATCTTAACACATTCACACTTAATCCAACTTTATCACTATAGGCTGGAATTTTTGATGATGATGATGATGATGATGATGATGATGAAGATGATGCAGGTGAGTCATGCCATACCCCTTTCACTCCTTTCAGGTCTCCTTTCAGCAGGTTGTCTAAAGGGAACGTGATGATGTTGCTCATGTTCTGCAGCTGTGGAGGAAACAGAGCAGATGGTCTGAGTTCAGCAGGACGGAGCGTCTGCTCACACGCTGCTGCTCACCTTACGTTACAAACTGCTCTGCTACATGCAAAATTCCCCCCACCATCATCAAATGAACAGGCCGCAACTGTGAGACAGAAACAAGAAATGCGATGCTGACACCCAGTAAAAACATTTTTTGTGTGTGCGAGTGTGTGTGTGTGTGTGTGTGTGTGTGTGTGTGTGAACTATGAACAAAGGGAGCTACAATGAAAAACTGCAAAAAAGGGAAAAAAATTCACTTACACTGGTCTTGTGTAGAAAATTCACTTACACTGGTCTTGTGTAGAAAATTCACTTACACTGGTCTTGTGTAGAAAATTCACTTACACTGGTCTTGTGTAGAAAATTCACTTACACTGGTCTTGTGTAGAAAATTCACTTACACTGGTCTTGTGTAGAAAATTCACTTACACTGGTCTTGTGTAGAAAAGTAGCTGAGTGAGCGAGCTGAGTCCCACAGACTCACAGAGGAGGGTTAGACAGCACAGTGAGGGGAGGGGGAGAGAGACAGAGAGAGAGAGAGAGAGACAGGCAGAGAGACATAGAGACTCACTAGGTTTTTGAAGAGAGCTGTGAGCTCTTTGGTAAAGCCTGAAAACTTGAGGAAGGCGGCACACACGTCTGGATCGTCCTTGTACACGGACGGGTCACCAAACTTCTCCAGGGTCTGGATGTACTGCTCCTCATTTTCCACATGGCCTGAGGAACCGCGCACACACACACACACACACACACACACACACACACACACACACACAGATCAGATCCACAGCACCTTCAGATCCCCTGTCAGAGGGCACTGGGCCAGTATAGAACTCATATGTGTGCATTATAAAATGACAAATTTCAGTCAACAGAACACAAACCATTTTCCCCAATGCTGTAGTCTAACAGAGAGTAAAGACAACTGACTGCAATCCTTAAACTGGCAAAATGGCTCTAAAGAAAGAGCACCGACAGTGGACTGAGGTTAATGCCCATTCTTTTGACATTACATGCTACACCGACAAGCACCCAGTCAAGCGATCTGAGGGTGAGCAGTGTTCAGCGTGATCATGTTTTCTGTGACTAAGGTTAGAATAGCACGCTCTCTAACAAGTTTGTTCACTCTGCATATTTGTCATGTGTGACACGTTCTCGTTTGAACCCAGGGAGATGAAAAATTAACCTTAGGAACCCTGAAGTGCTGAGATGTGATGTTTAACACAAAGTGAAACAGATTCTCACTTGGTCAAGCAGTCATTATCTTCTGGATCTTTCTCATGCTTAGCAACTTGCAAAAGTACCACTTCTACCCCTTCAAGACTGGACTGTACTACCACACAGGACTATACTACCACCCTGGACTGTACTACCACACAGGACTATACTACCACCCTGGACTGTACTACCACACAGGACTATACTACCACCCTGGTCTCTGTCAATGCACCAACACTAACACCTTTTTTAGGGCTGCAGAACACATTTCTCTTGCAGTGGCATGATAAACCACATATAAACATGTAATTAACACACACACATACATATGCATGCAATGCTGATATTTTTGCGTGTAAATGAAGGTGATTTCACGCCTGAAATATGTTGCTGTGTTGGCTTTGAAGCCAAAGAGCTGGCAGGGTTACGACTGTAGCAGGGTGAACAATTCAAGCACATCAGAGAGAAGGATTTCAGTACATCAGTGTGCAATTAAAGAAGAGACCAAGCTGATGAAATGATGGGAGGGAAAGAGAGAACAAGACACAGAGAGGGAGAGAGAGAAGGAGGGAGAGAGAGAGCAACAGAGGGAGGGAGGGAGAGAGAGAGAGGCTTGCTAAGACAGGTCACTGGTAGGTGGAATGAAAGGAATGTGAAACAAAACTCACATCATTTTTTTTTGCAGAGATCTTATTACTCTACACTTTTCTTCTTTCATTCTTTCTTTCCTTACTTGTGTATTCACGTAGGTAGCCTGAGTTTGTTCATTGTCTGGTAAAGCTTGGTAAGAAATGGTTTGGATGGCCTGAAGAAAGTGTGCCTGTGCTACTGATGGTTTTGGTCTAAACTGAGCTGTAGTGACAGGCCCAAGAATACCAGATGTGTGGTGTGAAGCTTGCAGAGGTGTGGAGAAGCTACAAGAACAGCTTGATTCAGGAGGGGCTGTCTACCACATTCGTACTCACTGGTACCAGAGGTGTTTATGGCTTTGACTGACTTCTTCATTTTACTCAGAACATTGCGGTCTGCATCTAGAGCCTGTAAACACACAACGGACGGTTATTAAACGAGAGACACAGCAACATGAGAGTGAGCGAGGAAGGGGGCTCAAAACATTTAGCTTTAACTAATAATGTCAGTCCTTAAATATTGAGTAAATTTGTCATTAGGAGTGATTATAGGCTGTACTAGTTTTGAATCATGCAACCATGAAATATGGAAAAAATATCAGCAACCACATTGGCAATCTTTAATACTTTATAATGCTGCCATATTTCCTCGTAAGCATTATGGTAGATTGAGTTAAACATCGTAATGACACAAACTCTTTCAATCTGTAATCTGCAGAGGGTTATGATACTTTTCCCTCACCAGCACATAAATCCTGTGATGCCCTGTAATCTCAGAGTGAGTCACACTCAGAGAATTCACCTCTGATGAAATGAAGGGGGGGGGGGGGGGGGGGGGGGGGGGCAGACCAATAGCTTATAGTCACACAGGAGCCATCAAGGCAAACGCAGCGGAGCAGACGTACACCTGCACCGTGTCCTCAGGAGTCAGAGTCAGTAGAGTAAACCGTCCTAACCAGTCTGCGGAATCAAAGATCGACGGGCCTCCGCGCAGAACCTGTACCTCCAACCCAACTCCCGTTCTGGAGTTTTCCATCCCTTGTAGTTGATTAAAACGATTCATGTAACTAGTGCAATTAGTAAAACCAAATGAAAGGGGGAGATACCACATAGGAAAGAGCACGGGCAGGTGCAAACAGGCCCCGGGACTACCGGACCCTGGAGGGGACAGAATTCAGAATGAAAGAGACGAGCGTTGGAGAATGGTGTGGCGGGTTTCCATCGGAGGCAGGACGCATGTGGAAGAACTGGAATGGGGAGTGCACATCAATCAGGAGAACTAACAACAATCTTTATGTGTGTGTGTGTGTGTGTGTGTGTGTGTGTGTGTGTGTGTGTGTGTGTGTGTGTGTGTGTGTGTGTGTGTGTGTGTGTGTGTGTGTGTGTGAGTGTGTGTGTGTGTGTGTGTGTGCGCGTGAACTCAGTTCCTCAGTTGTATACACAAATGTCAGATTCTCGTATCAGCTGTGAGGTGTGAGGAACAACCACTTCCTTGTTATGAGCCTACAGCCACTGACCAACACTAACAGCCACAGAACGTTGGACTGAAGTAACCGGAAAAATCCATGAGATGCCCTCAGGTTTCAGTGAGGGAGGGGCTTGTAATGTCATAATGCTCATAAATTTAAAAACATCTGCTGATTGGTCATCTTCATGCATTCTAAGCACCAGAAATACATAATATTTATACCTATACACCCAACTCTTTGTTTTACACTTACATGGCCCTTGCAGTTCACACCCAATATCATGTACCACAGAAAAAGATGTTCAAAGGCACCTGAATCTCCAGGTGCAAGAGTATAACTAGGATTGTCTCTCATTAACAAAGGGATTTAATTCACTATTGTCTAAAATGTAAGATGTGGGAATTTGACCCAGTTCAGTTTTCATTTTCATCTGATGCATAAAGAAAATAACATAGGGCATAAAAACATAGGGCATAAAAACTTAGGGCATGTCTTCCAATTACAGGAAAAAATGTATCCAGTTCTATTTATGTGATTCCAATTTCGTTATGGACCCTTTATTTAATCCAATATAGTTATGGACCCTTTATTTAATAGTGAGCTCTATCTTACTGATCCTTTACTGAACATTTGGCTTTATTTTCTGTAGGCTGTGATGAACACAAATTATTTGCAATTGTGCAGAACTTCTACTGCAGTTTCCCCTATTACATTTATATTAGTAGACTGTAACCAGTCAGTGTCAATCGTGGATTACGTTATCTTCTCAAGTGTTACATTCTCAGGAAGGACGTTCTGGGTGACTAAGATTACACTAATATATTACAATTCTTATTTTTTCTTCAGAAAACTGGAATACAGGCAGTCTAGTGAGTAACTCGTACCAATGCTTGGCCCATGGGCGAGGTTCACCTCCAACTACAAAACTGCAATTGGAAAACCTTTGATTCCAAAAGAAGGAAGTAATTTTCCTTTCCTCTGTCGTCAAAGAGTCTAAACATTAACAAACAACGTGGGTCAATGCTAAATATCGTGTAGGTACCTTAATCGTCGGTCCGTTTGTGCAGAAAACAAACTCGGCTGAAGTTTGTATGTAATGTTTTTGGTGTTCTTCACAAAATAAACCGTGTTCACTCACCTCCTCCAGCACGGCCACTGTATTCCGACACAGAGCCATTCGGGTGGTAAAAATGGAAGTTGTTGGAGCTTTGTAGTCCTCATGGGTTATGTCCATGAACTCACACACTGACAGTTGGTCTGGCATTTTTGTCTTTCTTCGGTGTTACTTAAAAAACAGAACAGAAACCTGTAACCGTACAACGAAGTGGCTAAAAGTTCAGTTTTCGCTCATTCCAGATTAACAGAGTAAAATACTTTTTTAGGAGAAAAAAAATTTAAGATTAAAAGCAACGAGTATCAGTTTCTAAGAAAAAGTTATAGGACTCCATCACACGCGAAACGGACGAATGCGAAATGATAGTTGACCATGACTTCTTCCTTTGAATAGTGTCCGCTCACCTCAGCACACCACCCACCGGCCGCGCTACCTGCTGCTTGTGCCCTGATAACCCGTGAGCCGCAGAAATGGGCCAGATAATGTGGTTAAACACGGCACACTGAAGAAAGACGGCCCAGTTAGAACCGATACCGTAAAAATAAAGGGAGCGGTCACCAAATGTCCTTTACAATTGCGTCAAGACAGGAAGCTTCGGCTACAATGAATGAAACAATCTGTGTTCATAGCGTTCGTCGTTACTCCGTATCGTATTTAACCTGTTTATTAAAAGAACAATATTTTATAATGCATTACAAGCTTTCATTATATATGAGCACTAAAGACTGTTCGAATTAATCTACTATATGAAATGTAACTGCATTCTTTATCTAATGAAATGTGACAATTTTAAACATTGTTGTTTAAATACCCTCAAGTTTTAAGTTCAAACTATATACGGTCTGTGATTCTAACACCGATTGAATTAGTTAAAAGTTAGACATTTATTTTGAAGTGTAGCACAATACCGGAAGTTGTTGTTGTAGAAGATATTCACATCAGAAATGAGGGCAGACGCGTTGTCTTTAATATAGTAAAACAATTAGCTGCAAATGGATTAGCTAGCTGGATAACTAGTGAAAAATTAATTAAAAAACGGTGTTCTGTCAATATGGCTACGAAACGTAAAGCTGACGTCCCGGTGCCCGCTGAAGAAAGTGACCAACTCCTCATTAGACCCCTGTGAGTTCATTCAAACCCGTACGTTACAGCTACATGAGCTAGCTACGCTGCTAGCCGAATGTTTACTACTGTTACTAAGTTATTATATTATTAATGTTACACTATTAACTGTGCCAGATAGCAATAAACAAATCTTCAAAATCATTGCTACGAATTTTCCAAGTTTGACGTATTATTCGCAATTATTTCTTTGGTTACGTTGACAGAGGTGCTGGCCAAGAAGTGGGAAGATCATGCATCATTTTGGAATTCAAAGGACGTAAAATTATGGTACGTTTCTTCTGACTTGGACATTTGGCGTCTGGACATGTTCCACAGCGACTTGGCTGTAATGGTTCTGTCTCAACAGCTGGACTGTGGCATCCACCCCGGTCTGGAGGGTATGGATGCGCTGCCTTACATTGATTTGATTGATCCTGCTGAAATAGATCTTCTCCTCATCAGCCAGTGGGTCCTTTTCAGTTTGATTTAAAGCTAAGTCAGTGTTATGGATGTATTTTGATTTGAACCATGTTTTAATACTGCCCTTTTTCTTCCATGCTTAGTTTTCACCTGGATCACTGTGGGGCGTTGCCATGGTTTTTACAGAAAACAAGTTTTAAAGGAAGGACCTTCATGACCCATGCAACCAAAGCCATCTACCGGTGGCTACTTTCAGACTACGTCAAAGTGAGGTAGACAGGATCCACATTCTTTTCTCGTACTTGACGAAACCTCTTTTGGTAATTAAAGATTTCTGACTGATGCATAGATACGGAGCTACGTCTTATGTTCTGTTCTCGTCTGTGTCTCCAGTAATATCTCAGCAGATGACATGCTGTACACTGAGACGGACCTAGAGGAGAGCATGGACAAGATCGAGACGATTAACTTCCATGAGGTCAAAGAGGTGGCTGGCATTAAATTCTGGTGCTACCATGCTGGCCATGTTTTGGGGGCGGCCATGTTCATGATAGAAATTGCCGGCGTGAAGGTGGGTGAAGTTAGTTCATTAATTTTTTTAATCTATATCCCTGCACAGCTCATCATGTTAGTAACCTCCGCAGGGTCTCCTTTCTTTAAATAGATTCTTTATACGGGAGATTTCTCTCGTCAAGAAGACAGACATCTGATGGCTGCAGAGATTCCCAGTGTTAAACCAGACATCCTCATCACTGTGAGTAACAGCACCATGGTAATATTACTTCATGTTGTAAGGACCAAACATGTACTTTTACTCTATGCCATACTAGATATAGTTAATATAGATATAGTTAATCCTTCCCGGTTAGTCCGACCTGTGTCATTTCTTCTTCAGTTTAACACAGTCTCTCCTCTTCCTGTTTGCAGGAGTCTACATATGGCACTCACATCCACGAGAAGAGAGAGGAGAGAGAGGCGCGCTTCTGTAACACGGTCCATGACATAGTGAACCGGGAAGGCCGCTGCCTCATCCCCGTCTTCGCCCTGGGCCGTGCCCAGGAGCTGCTGCTCATCCTGGGTAAAGGAACGGCAGGGAAACGCTGTCTCGGTTCGTACGGAAGAACGCGGAGAGACGCTGACAGTGCGTGTGGCCTCTTTCAGATGAGTACTGGCAGAATCACCCGGAGCTCCACGACATTCCCATATACTACGCATCGTCACTGGCCAAGAAGTGCATGGCCGTGTACCAGACCTACGTCAACGCCATGAACGACAAGATACGGAAGGCCATCAACATCAACAACCCCTTCGTCTTCAAGCACATCAGCAACCTCAAGGTGGGCACTGCTAGCTGGGGGCCGTGGGGCTGATTTGATTGCCAATTTGTAAAATACGATGAATACAGTATATATGGTGAAATCACTCTATTTAGGCTTCAAAGCCTTTTCACGAGACTTGAAGTTTGCGATAAACTCACAGACAAATCGGGACTGTTTTACATTTTTTCAGGAACATGCAAATATTCAGTCAGTTTGGAAGCATGGCAGATTATTAATTACATTTGTGTTATGGCAAAGTCTGTGCTCATGTGTAGTGCAAGATGATTAGTGAATTTTTTTATTTATTTAACAGGAATGGCACTTATTAATAGTTTTAAATGACTTTTTAAATAGTTTTGATTATTGCAACAAAATTAGCAAAAATCTGCAGTCATTTTGAAATTGCAAACAAACGAACATACATAAAACTACATTTATGTGAAGCAAACGGGTCCACTCACGTAAAATGGGTATAGTTTGAGATCATTAATTTTAGGCTTGTCAGTGTCCGTAACGGACGTGACACCACGCAGAAGTTGGACCGTGACTTATCCCCCTCGCATTGTGGCCCCCTGCAGAGCATGGACCACTTTGATGACATCGGCCCCAGCGTGGTGATGGCGTCTCCGGGGATGATGCAGAGTGGTCTCTCCAGAGAGCTGTTTGAGAGCTGGTGCACGGACAAGAGGAATGGCGTGATCATCGCCGGCTACTGCGTGGAGGGAACGCTCGCCAAGGTGTGGACCTCAAACGACCCCGCCCACGTTAGCTCGAGCATTTAGCTTATTTCACTCTCCCTTCGGTCTTCACGTCGTCAAATGAAGGAAGACGTGCAGGTGACCAGCATTCTCCTCATTGTCCTTGTTGTGTGCGCTCGTGCAGCACATCATGTCCGAGCCCGAGGAGATCACCACTATGTCGGGCCAGAAGCTGCAGCTGAAGATGTCGGTGGACTACATCTCCTTCTCGGCCCACACCGACTACCAGCAGACCAGCGAGTTCATCCGCGCGCTCAAACCCCCCCACGTGGTGAGCCATCTCCTCCGAGAACCAAATACCGCTGGATCACCACCAATCCTCATGCTGAATGTTCATAGAGACGTGCTCCTCGCTCTGTGTGTGTGATGTTCAGATCCTGGTGCATGGGGAGCAGAACGAGATGGCCCGTCTGAAGGCGGCTCTCATCAGAGAGTATGAAGACAACGATGAGGTCCACATCGAGGTGCATAACCCCCGCAACACTGAGGCAGTCACGCTCAACTTCAGAGGAGAAAAACTGGCCAAGGTGAAAACTCCACTCCTCCTCCTCCTGTGTTCTGCAGTATTTTTGGGACCGTGATAAACGTCCTGTAAAATCTTGTAGTATGAACACTGGTTCAAACTGTCAACTTTTTTTGGTAGCTTACGATTTTTCTGTGCGTGTACGTGTGTGTGTGATCCCCCAGGTAATGGGCTCTCTAGCTGATAAGAAGTGTGCGCAGGGTCAAAGGGTTTCTGGGATCCTGGTCAAACGCAACTTCAGCTACCACATCCTCACCCCCTCGGACCTCTCCAGTGAGTTGCCGTTGTCTCGGAGCGTAAGCAGGAGAGAGGCGGCGTGTGCATGCTCTCACGCTTTCTGTCCGTTGTGTAGATTACACAGACCTGGCTATGAGCACGGTGAGACAGAGCCAAGCCATTCCCTACAGTGGACCCTTCAACCTACTGCACTGTCAGCTACGCCATTTAGCAGGTGTGTGTCCTGGGTTTGTGTGTGAAACAGAATATGGGGCCCGGGGTCATTGGATCAAGTTTATAAAACCTACTGACAAATGTAATATGATAACGGCAAATAACGCTAGTTCCTCGTTCATCAACATGTCCTCCTTTGCATATGACATTAGATATTTATAATACAACACACCACAAATGAAATATATCCTCAACCTATCCGCTGGTCAATTTCCTGGTAGGAAACTGGTTTTGGTGATGTCTTCTCATTATTTAGTCTCTCATGCAGTTCAACACGTCCCTATTTAGTTAATCGACATTTATTTAAAAGACTGTTTAAATGAGAGAACATGATGACAAACTTTATAGTAGAAGTGCCCTAAGAAGGCAACATGCTTAAGTAGAATCAGAATCCCTCAACGTTTGCCATAAGAAATTAGGTATCTATAAACAGATATAGTCAAATATAAGCAGATGTGAGTCATAAACTATGCAGATTGCAGTCTTGGTGAAAGTTACAAATGCATTATGTTTTTACAGTGTGCCACTGGACTCATGTCTCTTGGTGTGAATGTTCATTATATACTGTCACATTTACATGTCTGTTTTGATTGGCTTTCACTTTGGGTACAAGTAAATTTAATACAGTGGTAAGCAGATACTGGTGTGTTAATATCAGCATGGTAACTTTATAAATAAGAATTAAATACCACATTGCATTGTTTTGCTTATGGCAGTTACTGTCACGTTTTATGAATGTCTCCACATTTGTTGTAATAAGCACTTTTCACTTTACAAAGTGTTTTGTTTGGGTTTTTTTTGGACAATGAATGTTGTAAAAGTGCAAATGAACTCGCTTGGCTTGGGTGTTTGTGCTGGAGCTGTTTAGCCTCTGGTACCATAAAACCTTTATGTGAGGGAAGAGCCTAGCAAGTGTGTGTGTGTGTGTGTGTGTGTGTGTGTGTGTGTGTGTGTGTGTGTGTGTGTGTGTGTGTGTGTGTGTGTGTGTGTGTGTGTGTGTGTGTGTGTGTGTGTGTGTGTGTGTGTGTGTGTGTGTGTGTGTCTTAGGGCACGTTGAGGAGGTAGAAGCAGCTGAGAAAACCACACTGAGGATCTTTAACAGCATCACACTGGTTCATGATGTCAACATGGTCACCCTGGAGGTGAGTTGAGGCTGGAGGAGCCCTGATGATGTGTGCGTAAGAACATGAGCGCAGGGAGGGACGTTAACCCAAACATCCGTGTGCCCGTTCTGTTACAGTGGACCGCCAACCCGCTGAACGACATGTACGCCGACGCCGTCACCACAGTGGTCCTGGAGGTGCAGTCCAATCCAAAAGCCCAGAAACGTAAGGATGTGGTTTTGGCCAACCAGTCAAACGTTCGATATAAATAAAAAGTGCTGGATGTATATAAATATCATCTTTTTATTCTAGTCATGCAGCCCAAAGAAGAGAAGGTGGACCTAGACGTGTTCCAGAACAGACTACAGATCATGTTCCAGTACGAACCTCACAGAACATCTTCAAAACGTTTGTTTGATGTTACGGATTTGACAGAAGGCGGTAATAATGAGGTTCGTCTATGGTTGCATACGCTTCACCCATAACTTTACAGGGACATGTTTGGTGAGGAGTGTGTGGACTTCAAGGATAAAAACAACCTGTCCATAACAGTGGATGGCAAGACTGCCTACATCAGCTTGGAGTCGAGGGTGAGTGTGCTGCTGAAAACCCCCCAGTACAGCTGGATTCTCATTGGTTTCTCACTCAACTTATACTCATGAGTCCGGTGTAGTGACGGTGGAAATAAAGTTGAATTATTCATCCAGTGATTCCAAAAATGTGGATAGAGTTGGATTTAAAGGTGAGGATCATCGGGCCCTAAAGTGGCAGCTACGTGCACGTGTTTTACGTCCTTGGTAAGCCCCCCCCCCCCCCCCCCCCCCCCCCCCCGGCCCTTGTGTGCAGACCGTGCAATACGAGGAAGGCAGCGCAGACGACGAGTCTCTCCGAGAGATGGTGGAGCTGGCCGTGCAGAGGCTCTATGACGCCATGAACCCCGTGATGTGAGCTGGAAGCGGAGACCCAGAGGGCAGGCGGCTCTAAAGCAGCGAGCCAAACCCGCGCCGCTCCACCCGGGTCACGGCACCAGGGCCCCTCGGCTTGGATCATGCAAAGGCAAAACAGTAACGGCAATGATGGGCCGAGGGTTAAGATTCTGAATTAAGGAAATCAGGAACCGTAGCTTGAATACCTGTAATAGTGTGAACTTTGTCTCTTTCTACTTTGAACTTATTAAAAATGAGATGTGATTTCTCTGGATCAATATTTTGATTAAATATTTTGATTGAATAAAAGAAGTACAGTTCTCTCCAGTTGGACTTGAATATCATAAATACACAAGTGACCAATATTCGGTGTAAATAACATTTGTATTTCTTTCATTCAAATATCAAAAATATTATGACATGCACATTCTTAATACTTCAGTCAGTATATTAGTATCACAACGGCAGTGCTGTTGACTGAAGGTGTTCACAGGATTTGACACCAGAGGAAAGAGGAAAAATAAAGAGTTAAATGTATAAAGCAGATTGTCACCCGTCCGTTTTAAGTACCAAGTAAAATTAACATTAGGATATATTAACAAAGAAAACATGCATGCAAAGAAAAGCTATAAAAACTAACATTTGTACTGTGTATCAATTTCATTTAAACTACAGTGGAAGACAGCCTTATGGCGATTGAGTGTAATGGAGTCCTTAATGTTCAACCTACAGGTTTGTGCTTACGGTACTGTAGGAGTTTGAATGTTGCAGAATACAAAGAGTTAACAAACATATCTGCAAAAACAGTGCAGCAGAAATCAGTTTGGATTTACCCAAAGGTACACTGAACAGTGCTTCTGTAAAAAAAAATTACATCAAACTGAAACATTTCACACACGTTACTAAATTATTTTCTTATACTGGTATTTTCAAATACCAGTTTAATCAAAAGGCCAGTTATCTGCACACTACACCATCAATGTAGACTACTGTCAGTTATTTAAGAAGAAGCCCTAAACAGACACTGAATAGCGTACGACTTTCTTTGGCATAAAAGAGCACCAGATAAAAACATGGAATTGATCAATTGAAGATGCTGGTTTAAGTCTTAAGTTGCTGGTGAATATGAGAAGTGCATCACTTATATGACTATGGAACAACTTATACCTCCTGGTAACACGACAGTCTTCTCTCCTGGGAGATACAGCCGTGTGTACCCGACTGCAGGCAGATCTAAGCTAAAGGCTCCGGCTGACACCGTCACCACACGTGTCAGTGTAGGGGACACTGGGGAACGCTGACCTCTCCAGGTCTGGGAGATCAGAACACTGCCCCAACGTGACCACCAGTTAGAATTCATTACGTTCTGTAAAGTTCAAACACAACTAAAGAGGCCCAGGGTCGCAGCAGTAAGGACAGGTACAGTTGAACCATACCCAGTCCACTGAACGTCTCTCCTGATGTATTGCATGGCAGTTTAGCTCAACAGGTCTGTAAATGGCTTCAACAGCCTTTAACAAGAATAGTGTGTATCCCAAAATGCACCTCAGCAGCCATTTTACAGACATCCTAGCAATAAACGCTCTCTTGACACTACATGGAATTTCAGAGCCTGCAAAGCCAAACTTCCTTCAGTTTGGCTGTTTCTGAATACTATAGATTATAAGAGCATTACGTAACCATCATCCCACACATTGCTTATGCAAGCAGTGCTTATTCAGTTTCACCTCTCACACACAGGCACTCGCTCCTCGCTGCCCCTAGTGGTTCCACCGGGAAGCTCGATCACATCTCAGCACACCCAACACTTTTTTTTTTTAGCACTCCGTCTCCTTGCTTTTCCTGGGTCTGTGTCTGCTCATTCGGAAAGGCAGGCCTTGCTCCCAACTGTCAGTCAGGTCCTCGAAGGAGCGGGGGGCGGAGCTTGGCACGGGGAACTCCTCCCCCAGGACGTGATCGCCGAGGTAGGAGTCGTAGCTTGGGTCCTCCTGGATGGTGGCCATGCGTTGGTGATCCACGCCGGGGGGCGTGCCCAGAGCGGTCGCGGTCGCCGCGGGGATGACGGCGGTGGGCGGGAACATGGGCGTGGAGCTGGAGTGCAGGGGCCCCACGGTGTGCAGGCGCGGTATGGCGGGAAAAGCCACTGGGGATGGCTTGAAGATGCGCACGGAGGCTGACTCCAGGGTGCTCAGCAACTCTGCGCTCTAAGAACACACACATAATGATATCTGCTGCCTACTGACACCGTCAACGACACTGTTGCGCTGAGTATAATACTTACACTAGGGTAGAAGAGCGATCTGTTGTTGAATTCATACTGCTGGTCAAGCCTCCTGTCCTGCAGGTTAGAGACGAGTACAGTATAGTGACAATTACGCGCACGTTGACAGAAGAAGGCGCTCGTGGCGCGGTAAGCCGATCGACATGTGTGCGAGACGTACCACACAGTGGACAAGAATACTGAGAGGAATCCAGAAGATCAGGGAGAAAACCAGCACCGAGCCTACGATGTTATCGGCCAGGAACTTCCCTGAGGGAACAGGAGCACTCTCGCATCACCGTAATACTCGCGCCATACTCACACCATACTCGCGCCATACTCGCGCCATACTCGCGCCATACTCGCGCCATACTCACACCATACTCACACCATACTCACACCATACTCGCGCCATACTCGCGGCCAGCCGACGACTCACCGAAAGTGTTGATGTTCAGCTTGTCCATGAAGTCCCACAGCCTCTCGATCATGTCCTGCACCTGCTTCATGCACTTACCCTGCAAGCACACACAAAGGTCGCACCTTCGAAAAAACTGGCGCGAGTGTCTTTCCGACAATCGTCTCGTCGGGCCCGATCCCGAGCGCTAAGCGCGGGTCACTCACGTCGCCGTCGCAGAAGCCCACGGTGCAGGGTTTGCCCTTGCGCAGGTACAGGAAGCGGCCCCGCTCATCACGGTACGGCAAGCACACGCCACTCGTGCCACGGCAACACACCTGGCACGAGCTGTCCGTCTCTGTGAGGGGGAGGGGTTTGTTAGCTCGGCGCACTAACCCACACGACCGATTTGACGGACAATGTCGCACAAGTACAACAAAGCCAAAACTTTCACTTTGGCCAACGTATGATTTTGCTCGCTGCAATGTGGCCCAGATCGGTGTGCTGGTCGGGAAACGCTCACCGTTGCAGGCGCACGACTGCAGTTTCTGGGACGCCTCACAGAAGGGCACGCACTCCCCCCTCAGACACTGACCGCTGTCCACGCACGTGGTGTTGTCTGGCAGGTTCCCCGGGGGAGGACACTCACTGCTGTTCCCTGGTGGGGTCAGAAGGTCAGAACCATTACAGGTGAACCTCATTAAGGCTAATAACGATCTTGGGAGTATCGTAGCAGTGTGCAATTCAGTAACTCTTCTGACTAAACACCAATCCAGTTATTAAAAAAACCTTTACGTCTGCCTCACTTTGCGTGTAAGGATATGGCACGTCCAGAGTTCGGAAAGAGCACGGTTCGGCGCTGAAGTGCGGGGTGTCACCTGGACAGTAGGAGGCGCCCTTGCAGGTGGCGTTGATGGCCTCTTGGCACTGCTTCCCCGGTTTCTCGAACATGCAGTTCTTACAGCACGCGCTGTTCCTGTCACTGGAGTCAGAGGGGACGGAGACGTCGAAAAACATCGAAAACATAGAAAAAGGCTGAATACCGTTTTAATCACGTCAAATGGCGGACAGATTTATTGCAAGATTTATCTTCATTCCGCGCAATTATTTGTCACACTGCTGCAGCTTTGGCTCTGAAGTTCAAGAGGACGTACTGTGGTGCCGCCACACGAGGGCGCTCTACCTGCACTGCTTGCCCATCCGCAGCTTGCAGGTGGTGGTGCAGCACGGGTCAGTTGTGAGGTGGAGCAGCCCCGGGTCACACTCCTCCCCCTCCTCCACCCGTGAGTTGCCACACACCTTACTGTTCCTCTCCTTGAAACAGGACAAGCTTTTGTGCCTCAGACGTTTGACTATGGAGTCCTTGCTGCACATGGAAAACATCTACGAACAAGCAGAGAGCCACGACACAGGCGTCAATCGCATCCGCCCACGGAGGGGCGAAGTCAGGCTCGAAATAGCAGCGTGGCGGCGCTGTGGCGTTTGAACGGTGCGTTGGGAGGATGAGAACCTTGTTGTTGGAGCGGTCCCCACTCACAGCAATGGGATACATGACGTATTTGCCCCCCTGGTCCTCGCTGGGGGCGCAGAAAGGAACTTCGTCTGGGTCATGGACAGCCCCAAAGTTGTGTCCGAGCTCATGAGTGGTCACCAGATCAGCTTCCTGTTCATGTTGAGAACCGGAACTTTGGTTTGATTGTTTTTGTGCGTGTGTGTGTGTGTGTGTGAAGCAACACCTGAAGCATTATCTAACCTTAGTCAGAATAGTTTTCCCATAATTCTTTGTGCT
This sequence comes from Brachyhypopomus gauderio, assembly GCF_052324685.1. Classification (NCBI taxonomy): domain Eukaryota; kingdom Metazoa; phylum Chordata; class Actinopteri; order Gymnotiformes; family Hypopomidae; genus Brachyhypopomus; species Brachyhypopomus gauderio. The sequence continues at coordinate 436,389 of NW_027506925.1, read as the reverse complement.
GGTTAGACCTGTGTTCAGGAACATGGCACCGCGGTCCCTCGATTGAAAACCCTCTTTAAACAAAAAAAGAGAAACAAAACAACGCAACAGAGCACATGGCGTCATTCTCCACGTCAACAGAACAACCAGGTGTCTGAACATCTACACTGTAGCATCACTGGTCACAACAGCAGTGACTGCCTTCATTACACGAGGGAGTGGGAACACCACGTGAACATGGTGGGGAAGAAGTGGACTCACCTTTGGAACAGAGGCCTCCAGGGAGTCCGTCCTTAGCAGGGGCGACGTAGGCGAGCCCCAGGGTGCCCTCGTCAAAGTCCTGATAAGTAAACAGGTGAGCCAGGCACACTCTGGAGGCATTATCTGCAATGTCAATGCTGAATTGCTGCAGGAAACAGAAACATTTTGCACTTTGGAAAGAATGTACCAAACCAAAGCATCGGAATTAAAAAGAAAAAAGCAATAACAACAAGACTGCTTGGTGATGACAATGATTATGTAGAACTACTGCGACCATTCAGAGGACATGCTGAAAAAATTGTCTGACCTCCAGCAACTTTTTGACATCCCACACATCTCTGTTCTTCACCGGGCTCCCCTTCATGTTGAAGTGGGCTTGCCCGGGCTCCACTGGGGTGGGGATTTTGTTAATTATTATCTAACAAAACAAAAGGTAGCAGGGTGACTTCTGCACGAGGAAGCTACAACCAATGAGACCCACAGCATTGCCACAAATAAAGTTCAGGACCACATCCGCACACACCTGCTGGATCTGAACACCGTAGCCCTTGAACTCCTCGTCCCAAGATGTGTTTCTGTAGATGTCATCCACACGGTCGATCAGCTCAATCTGCAGGGTCACAACACACATCACAACTGAAACACAGCCCACAGAGAAGTTCTCTGATCCAGGTTCCTGTTTATCCAAAGAGTGGATTGGGGGATCCAAACAAAGCCCTTTCAACATTTTTTGCTGCATTGTAAAACTGGCCCTGACTAAATGCGAAATGCTTAAGCCAAGCCGTGAGAGTGGCCAGCGCCCTCACCAGGTAGTTGATGGTAGTGCTTTCCTCCTTGCGACCCATGTGTCTGAAGAAGCGATAGTCTGCCACCAGCAGCAGGGGGCATGTGTTTTTACTGTGGTCCACTGGCTGTCTCCTCTCCCGCAAGTGCTCTGTGAAAAGGCATGAGAGAGGGAGAGGGAGAGAGTGTGAAAGAGAGAGTATGGTGCGATCATTTGAATCCTTTGAGTATGATCACACCACTGTGAACAGTTCAGGCTGGTCTCTGTGAAACATGATCAAACTGGTGTGATTAGAATATCAGAAAATGCTATCTAACTCATCGGTTTTCATTATAGAGGTTTTCAATCTCTATAGTTGCTTTCAAATTCTAAAATGCGCTAAAAATAACTGCAAGATGGTAATGAAACTTGAACTATTGAATATAAAATGCTGAAAAAGTGAAAAGTGTAGAAAACATTTGGAAAATGTTTGTCTAGAAGAAGAAATACCATTTTTAATCCCCTCTGGAAAACTTTTCTTTGCATTAAACCCATCCGGAGTAAACACACACACACACACACACACACACACACACGCACACACACACACACACAGAGCAGTGGTGAGGCACCCAGGGAATACTACACTCCACTTACACAATATTATCATTTTAGTTAACACTATGTATGCGTTATCCAACAACAGGAACCAAAGGTCATAGATCATAGTTAACATTAGCAATGGCAGATGAAGTTTCAAACTCTGACCTGCACCAAAAGTGGTGGACCTGTCAGGCTTAATGTTTCAGGCCACTTCAGGTTAAAAAAATTCATTTTCTACACTTACCATTATCTCTTAAACTCTTGTCAGTGATCCTGAGAACTGGTAATTTTTTTGCCAAAAAAAAAAAAGGCATTTACGGCAGTTTCTTCCTCTAAGTGACTGGCTTTGTGGGGGAAGCTATAATGCCGCATGTGCGGAAAATGGCCACCGAGACAGGGGGTCCTTCAATTCTTCTGACAACTCAGGAACACTGATGAAAATAGCACCAGAGGAAGACGTTTCATTCCGAAATCACAATCCATAATTTTCCTACCACTGGGCTGGTGTAATTAATAAACACATCTGAAACCCCACAGATCATTAAGAACTTCCTGCTTGCTGAACTGCAGAGCTGTGCGACCCTAGAGCTCCGCCCCAGCTGTGCAGGGCACCGCAAAAGCCCACGGGCGCATCAGCGCTGGTGGTACCAAGAACACAGGGCATCATCTCACCCCTCACTCCCCCCGTCCTGCCCCAGTCCCACGGACAGGCCGTCGGCTCCCTGTGCCGTGACAGCCAGCCCTAATTAGGCCTCTGTGAATAATAAAACCTCACAGAGGAGACGCAAGCCATGGAGCACACACACAACGTCTGAGCAAAGAGTTGCATAATGTGTGAGAGACCCAGACCACAAAGCAAGTAAGCAAAATCTGGCAAGACAGTGTGCTGTTTAAAGAAATAAAAAATCCATACCTATTAGATCACCCTCCCCCCACCATACACACACACACACACACACACACACACACACACACACACACACACACACCATCCTCCCAAGTACTACACACATACTGGTACAATTATGAGGAAAAAACACATTTGGTTCCATGCGAGCAGTCTGAGCTTCACACCAACACACACAAGCTCTACATCCCTCACCCTCCTCTTCCTCCTCCAGTGCCGAGGCCGTCCTCACACTCTCAGGCAGCAGCTGACTCGCTGGCGTCGTGACGTAGCCACACACTTTAGGGGCGGCCAGCCGGCTCACGTTCCGAATGTCCTCTGAGCGGTACGCCAGCAAGCGTTCATCCCGGGCACCACCCGTGAACCTCCACAGAGGCTACACACACACACACACACACACACACACACACACACACACACACACACACGCATGCAAAGAACAAAGGTTTGCACACTATGACAGACATTGACTTCTTTCTAATATTCTGCCAAGCGTATATATGGACTGGCTACTGTGTCCTGTGGGACTGGACAGAGAGGACAGGTAATCATGGCTACTGTGTCCTGTGGGACTGGACAGAGAGGACAGGTAATCATGGCTACTGTGTCCTGTGGGACTGGACAGAAAGGACAGGTAATCATGGCTACTGTGTCCTGTGGGACTGGACAGAGAGGACAGGTAATCATGGCTACTGTGTCCTGTGGGACTGGACAGAGAGGACAGGTAATCATGGCTACTGTGTCCTGTGGGACTGGACAGAGAGGACAGATAATCATGGCTACTGTGTCCTGTGGGACTGGACAGAGAGGACTAATGGAAGGGCTACTGTGTCCTGTGGGACTGGACAGAGAGGACAGGTAATCATGGCTACTGTGTCCTGTGGGACTGGACAGAGAGGACAGGTAATCATGGCTACTGTGCCCTGTGGGACTGGACAGAGAGGACAGGTAATCATGGCTACTGTGCCCTGTGGGACTGGACAGAGAGGACAGGTAATCATGGCTACTGTGCCCTGTTGGACTGGACAGAGAGGACAGGTAATCATGGCTACTGTGTCCTGTGGGACTGGACAGAGAGGACTAATGGAAGGGCTACTGTGTCCTGTGGGACTGGACAGAGAGGACAGGTAATCATGGCTACTGTGTCCTGTGGGACTGGACAGAGAGGACAGGTAATCATGGCTACTGTGCCCTGTGGGACTGGACAGAGAGGACAGGTAATCATGGCTACTGTGCCCTGTTGGACTGGACAGAGAGGACAGGTAATCATGGCTACTGTGTCCTGTGGTACTGGACAGAGAGGACAGGTAATCATGGCTACTGTGTCCTGTGGGACTGGACAGAGAGGACAGGTAATCATGGCTACTGTGTCCTGTGGGACTGGACAGAGAGGACTAATGGAAGGGCTACTGTGTCCTGTGGGACTGGACAGAGAGGACAGGTAATCATGGCTACTGTGTCCTGTGGGACTGGACAGAGAGGACAGGTAATCATGGCTACTGTGCCCTGTGGGACTGGACAGAGAGGACAGGTAATCATGGCTACTGTGCCCTGTTGGACTGGACAGAGAGGACAGGTAATCATGGCTACTGTGTCCTGTGGTACTGGACAGAGAGGACAGGTAATCATGGCTACTGTGTCCTGTGGGACTGGACAGAGAGGACAGGTAATCATGGCTACTGTGTCCTGTGGGACTGGACAGAGAGGACAGGTAATCATGGCTACTGTGCCCTGTGGGACTGGACAGAGAGGACAGGTAATCATGGCTACTGTGTCCTGTGGTACTGGACAGAGAGGACAGGTAATCATGGCTACTGTGCCCTGTGGGACTGGACAGAGAGGACAGGTAATCATGGCTACTGTGTCCTGTGGGACTGGACAGAGAGGACTAATGGAAGGGCTACTGTGCCCTACTGGAAGTCATGGCAGGTCTCCAGTTGTATGTCACTAACCTCAATGTTGTACTCTGCTTCATCGGTGAGGATGTGGGCGGTGAAGTCACTGTCATCAATGTGCGCCTGTACACGCGAGTTCTCCTCCCCTACAGGTGGACAGAGACATGGGGGCACAGCGCACTGGAAGGTCTTATGTACCTAGGTCTAACACACACCAACTATGATGTGATCTTGTGTAGCTAGGTCTAACACACACCAACTATGATGTGATCTTGTGTAGCTAGGTCTAACACACACCAACTATGATGTGATCTTGTGTAACTATGTCTTACACACACAAACTATGATGTGATCTTGTGTAACTAGGTCTAACACACTCCACCTATGATATAATCTAATGTAGCTAGGTCTATCACACACCACCTATGATGTGATCTTGTGTAGCTAGGTCTAACACACACCAACTATGATGTGATCTTGTGTAGCTAGGTCTAACACACACCAACTATGATGTGATCTTGTGTAACTATGTCTAACACACACAAACTATGATGTGATCTTGTGTAACTAGGTCTAACACACTCCACCTATGATGTGATCTTGTGTAGCTAGGTCTAACACACAACACCTATGATATAATCTAATGTAGCTAGGTCTATCACACACCACCTATGATCTGATCTTGTGTAACTACATCTAACACACACCACCTATGATGTGATCTTGTGTAGCTAGGTCTAACACACACCAACTATGATGTCATCTTGTGTAGCTAGGTCTAACACACACCAACTATGATGTGATCTTGTGTAACTATGTCTAACACACACAAACTATGATGTGATCTTGTGTAACTAGGTCTAACACACTCCACCTATGATGTGATCTTGTGTAGCTAGGTCTAACACACAACACCTATGATATAATCTAATGTAGCTAGGTCTATCACACACCACCTATGATGTGATCTTGTGTAACTACATCTAACACACACCACCTATGATGTGATCTTATGTAGCTAGGTCTAATACACACCTATAAAATAATCTTATGTAGCTAGTTCTAACACACTCCACTTATGATGTAATCATATGTAGCTAGATCTAACACACACACCACCCATGATATAATCTTATGTAGATAGGTCTAACACACTCCACTTATGATGTAATCTTATGTAGCTAGGTCTATCACACTCCACCTATGATGTGATCTTGTGTAGCTAGGCCTAACACTCCACCTATGATGTGATCTTGTGTAGCTAGGTCTAATACAAACCACCTATGATATAATCTAATGTAGCTAGGTCTGACACACAACACCTATGATATAATCTAATGCAGCTATGTCTAACACACATCATCTATGATGTAATCTTATATAGTTTTGTCTAACACACACCACCAATGATGTAAACTTAGGTAGCTAGGTCTATCACCTATAATACACATGTAATACCCATAATTTAATTGACTCAAAGACCTCTAAAAGCATTGGTCAAAATATATATATATTTTTAATTCTACTTACAACAAACCACAATTATAATTTATTTTAGTAACTAAAGATGTATACATTTTAAACCATATATATGAAATCAACAAATTCTGGAGAATGTAAACAGTGCACACTATCAGTCCTATGTCCTTTACACATAATACAAATAATGAAATAATGAAGACATTTTTCTAAAGATATGTCCTCAATGACTAGTGCTCTGTTTCTAAGAGTGTTGTGTTTCCAATCTAAACACAAAACAAGTACGTCATGCCAGCACTTATTAATGCCAATCATTGATTTATAACTGAGATGACTGACTGAAATGGTGCGCACGACTACCTATGACGTGGCCTGTGAAGAAGTTCTGCCTCTGGACCTCGTAGGCTTCCTGCGAATGGTCTTTTCCCACCACCACAGCACTGAAGTCGTCGGTGAACAGTTCTGTGTTGGTGGCCAAGTACAGCCGGAAGTGCCTGGCAAGACAGTCCAGACTACAGCTAGAGGCATCACTCATGCATACACCCCCCTGCCCAAAAACACCCCCCTAAAAAACCCAGTAACGTAGTGCTTTACTGGCTATGAAACATCTCCATGACGCTCAGCAATAAAGATTAATATCACTTTTGATCATTGGTGACTTCATTAAATACAGTCAGTTAGGCAGGGTTCATCCCTAGCTTCTGTGGTAGCAGTTCTATGAGCTCATACAGTTTAAAGTGCAGTTGAGAACCCTTACACACACACACACACAGGTGCTAGAGACCAGAGTGGACAGACCTCTGTAGGGCAGTGAAGCTGATGAGTCTCTCGGCGTGAGTGCGGGTCTGCACATCTCTCTTACCAACCGAGTGCTGCTGCAGACTGGACAAGCTCAGTACGTCGAAGTCTGAAAGCACTGAACCGAGGTGACCTGAGGAGTGTAAGACAGGACCTGAAACACTTTCCCAACTAGCTGGAGGCTTCATTGCAGAAGTATTTGTCTTCTCAGGAGTAAATGTAAAAAGAACACACACACCCCAAATTGTAACTCTGCAACTCTCGGTCCATTCATATTATTAAATCACAGATGTGTTTAAGTTGTTATTCAGATACAAAATTTACTATTCTCTTGAATGAACTTAGAAGTTTGACTTAATATAAAAAATCATGTTCACAAAGAATACGGCTAGGTTTCCCACTTCACATGATGAAGCCTCTCAAGTCGCCCCGTCCCAAACTCACCATACTCGGCGTGTACGTCATCCTCAGGAGTACTCTCTGAGCACTGGGTCAAAAGTAAAGATACTAAAATGATAACCACGCGTTTCATTTCGCAGAAGACGAAGTCATATCAGCGTAATGTACTTCACACCAAACGTAGCGACATATCCCACCGACTGTGGCTGAGTTCAACATCTGGACATGGAGTACTCTCGTCTCAACGGGCCAAAAGTAGAAAGTAATTCGTTAATATGTACAATGAAAGAGACACCTTTACTTTAGACTACATTTGTTTTGATAGCAATCATAATCACGCAGGCGAAGAAATGAAAAGGTTTCCAAACAAAACAAAAAATAACCTGGAACACCCGGAAGTACTACTGTGGATATGGAAGATCCCAGACACTTGTACTGTACCCGCTACAGGTCTCGCTCCTTCCTAAATTTACCCGCAAACATGTAACTAATCTTTAAAGGGCGAACCCTCCCACAAATACAGTTGTACAAATACTGAATTGATTCACACAACCCTCGTTTGAACTGTTTTAATATTAAATATCGTGGGTTACATAAGGAGGTATATGCGGCCCGCGAGGTGTTGGGTCATGGTCGTTAAGGTTGTGCTATTCTTATTTCTCGCCTCCATCACTCCGACATGCTACGTATCTGCAAATTAGTTTTATATAATAAAGGAATTAATTACTCTTCAGGTGCCCCCAAAATGTTAGATCGTCATGTCGCAACATTAACCGTTTGTTGATGCACCTTCCACGTATTTTAATTGAAGAGGTAATACATGAGGTGACATTTAGATACTAGTCCCATGAATGACCGAATTCAGAAAAAATGCAGAGATTTAATATATGGTTTATAAAATGGTAATTTTAATTCAGGTTACATAGCTGTTACATAGGGAATTTTAACATTTTCACAAGGCTCTTGGGAACTACAATCAATGATTAGCAAAAACACAATAGTGGTGCGAATATCTATCAACATCACTGGACAAATCAAAGATTCTCAACATGTGAACAAACCTGCAATGAAAGTATTGAACCAAACAATAGAGCACGGTGTATGCAATATTGGTTTCCATACCAGTGTACATCAAAAAACAGGCATGCTTTTTTAATTTTAGTCCATTATGAGCTGTCAAAGTGGTACCTTTTGACTTGAGACATGCTTTAAAATAGAACACAAAGTGAACTTCTTGACCAGGATGGAGTGGTTTTTTTTTGTTGTTTTTGTTTTGTTTTTTGTGGTGCTTATGAAAAGCCCTGCTACAAACAACCTACATGCGCGTGTGTGTACGCGTGCTAGCCGTGTAGAGCTAGAACAGCCACCTTTAATCTCAACAGTTCTAGTGGGGGGAGTGTTCAAGCCAACATTAAGACGGTCCACAAGAGATTAAATCTTCAGCAAACACGTTGCCAATAATAAAGAGAAATGCAGCAGGGCTGAAGAAAGTTGGTCCTGCTATAGCTAGCCTTTGCTTCCCGTTGCAACTCTAGTTCACCAGTTTTGCAGAGGTCATACACTAGTTGTTCTCTCACAATTAACGGACAGTTGACGTTATGTGAGGCTAATACTTTCCTACAGCAGACACTGCACAAAAAGGCCAAGAGGACAAAAACCACAAAACCAAAGAATAGAGGAGTTACTTCAACTTAATAGTTTCGTTCTTCATAACCACAAGCCAGGTGAAAAAAACGGGATGTTTGTAATTTCCTTACACATAGCTCATTGGTAATGATCATGGGTTTACATGGCTAGAATAATTATGAGTGAAACAATAAGGAATGAAAACGTGTAAAAAGTTTTTTTTTTTTTTATCCTTTCTTTCATCAGTGGAGATAACGGGCAGGACCTCAGTTCTCGCCTCCTTCCCCTCCTTCTCCTTCATCTGCTGCATTGTCAGAGGTCCATAACTGAAAGAGAAAGGCACTCTTAAAACACCGAACGTGAAATTCACTGCCGACTTTCAGACTCGTGCATTATTCACATGTTCAGCATCTCCGCATCTGTACAAGCGCGTGACTCACTGTGAGGTTGTCTCTAAGCAGCTGCATGATGAGGGTACTGTCTTTGTAGGAGTCTTCATTCAGTGTGTCAAGCTCTGCAATGGCTTCATCAAAGGCCTGCAAAATAAGCCCAAGTGTGTGTTGGCACAAACAGCGCTAGCACATGGTGTTGCTACATGGTTGTTTTTAAATGCACAATTGCAAATCTTTGCCTTTTTTTGAATTATTCTGCATGGAGTGGCCACTTTATTACACATGCCCATCTAATAGCACGCTGTTCTTTCTTTGTCCTTCAGAGCTGCAGTAATCCATTGAATCTTCAATGCGGACAGGACAAGCTACGCACAGTCGCCATAAATCACATGGAGATACTGACGTTCTGAACAGCATGTTCTAGCTCGTCTCACCGGTGCTCTACTACAGGGATTCTCAACTGGTCTCAGCCCGGGGGGACACACATTTTCAAAATCAGAAGAGCATTATTTTATTTATTTTTACAAGCTGTGCTTGACCCACCCAGAACAAGTCCATGACCCAAAAGTGGAGAACCATTGCTCCACCAGATTAAGGAGAATGCAGGGAAAACCAAGGAAGCAAGGATATCTCACCATCATGTGGCTTTCCAACCAACCTATGACTATATGGCTCTTGTGGCATGGGGCACCATTCTGCAGAAAGTGTCTTAGCTGCCGTGAAGGAATGAACATGGTCAACCACAATGTTTACCTCCACCAGCCCGAACTGTTGACACCTGATAAGGGCTCGTTGATTCATGTTCATCGTCCCAAATCCTGACCCTCCAATAGCCTGGTTTTTCCACAGCTCAGGGGTCCAATTTTGGCGCTTTTTTCCCCACTTGAATCTTGCCTTTCTGCTTCCCTTAGTCGGCAAGGACACTTGAGCTGCTAGTCGGCTGTTACGTCGGCCATTCGTGCTAATGAACAGAAACTCAGGTTCTCCACATAAATACTGGCCCAAAATAAATTCTGGCCCTGGCTAATCCAACACCGATGACCACGTCTTGTTCAAAGTTGCTCAAAATTCACACTGAAACCGATGGAAAGAATACTTCACCCGATTTCATGCTGCACCCAAATAGTCTAATTTAGAGAATTGTGAAAGGGCACTAAAAGTTGCCAATTAGTGTATGTTGAGATTTACCATTCCTTTAAGCTCCTATTTAACCAGGCAATCGTCTAAAGTCCTGCAGCTGCCCATTCTGTGGTAGCTAGGCTAGCTAACACAATTTAAGTCATAACTCTTAGTGTAAACAAATGTAAGAATATGTGATCCAAATACCTCGACATTACGTTAGTTGGAGCCATTCGGTAATGTCACTTAAAATGTGCACGTTCAGTGTAACCCAAGCAAAACATAGCCAAGCGTACAGTCTGGGCATTCATTAGCTAGCTTTGCCACCACAAAATGGGAAGTTTCAGGATTTTAGAATATTGGTTCATTAACCCAAATGTATGCAGCTTGGTTAAAGGACAGCATAAAGCAACGAATGGTTGTCCTTTCCCCAAGTCCCCCACTTGTATCTCCCTTCCCAAATTTCAACTTATATTTATACACTTGTGTAAAATCTCTGTGTACCCCCAAAGCTACAGAGCTACACATATTACAGCCCTGTTTTCCAAACATGGTTTTTACCCTACTGGAACAGCAAATGGTGATTCACCAGTGAGGCATCTGTGCTTGGGCTTAATTTGTTCTTGGGGAACCAGTGTCTACAACAGCCTGCTGCCAGGCCTGAAGAAGGCGTTTACCCACCTGTTTGGCCAGTGTACAGGCCAGATCAGGAGAGTTGAGGATCTCGTAGTAGAAGACGGAGAAGTTGAGAGCAAGACCCAGACGGATGGGGTGTGTGGGCTGCATCTCTGTCTTGCTAATGTCAAACGCATTCTGGTAGGCACTCTGGGAGTTGGTTATTGTCTCTAAAGGAGGGACAATGGAAGTTTAATTCCTTATAAAATGCTACTGAAACACTGGGTCAACATGAAGTTGAAATATCTACTATTTTTAGAAAACGGGCAACATAAACAGCCCGTGCATGATTTTAGAATGTGGGATTTATCGGCCACTCAAGTTTTGCTGTAGGATCAATGGAAACGTAGAGGTCAAAACAAACAAAACACTACAATGTCTTATGTTGCACTAGAAATAGGCTAAATGTTGCTCCATCTAATTTCCGTCACTGCTCAGTAACTAATAAGAGCAGCGAGAAGCACAGGACGTCTCTGTTTGATGTGAGGCAGGAGACAACAGCAAATAGGCTGTGGAGGGGAAGTGGAGGGGAAAGCAGGCTGGCAGAGAGGCCCCCCCAGCTGGGCAGGGGTGGGGGGTTCGACTGACTCACTGACAGCAAGGGAAGACCCAAGGCACTCAAGGCTCCTCTGCAACATTTCGAGTACAAATGTATTCATCTTAAATAAAGTCTACAAGCTTTTAACATGAAGTAACAACACAAAAGGTTACTGAGGTCCATTCCATTGTAGCAGCATATCAAGATCAGCTTTGCTTTGATCAGTTCATATTTCTGATGCTCGTCAAGACACAGTGAAATTTGGGTTTAACAACACAGTAATTCACATAAAATGCTAGTTAATTTCAAAAACAAATTCATATTCTAATCACACTGTCCACTGTAATAAAAGAAAGTGGTTTTATAATATTGCGACTCTACCCAAATGTTTTTCTATAATGATCATCATTAAAATAATAGTAAACTGAAGACCCACAGTAGTGCAGTTTATTGTTTTCCCTGCAATAGTATATCCATTACAACAAAGGAGTAGATAATGGTAAATTAGAGTGGGGATGCACAGGAACACACAGCGGTGACCTTGTGGGAGTGTTCAAAGCAGCACTTGTTCACACTGATTTCTTACTTCTGTGCTTATTATCATGTTGCAATCAAACTCCGATTCTGTTGGTTACATACGATTCTCTGCATTTACACATTTTCTGACAATTTTACTCATGGTTTTAACACCATGGGCTGTATTTGGTTACACAGAAATTACCGACGTTATAGCCACTTGTATTTAGCTTATTTAGTCCCATTTTGACTACTGTAGTTCTTCCTCTGATAGATGGAGTGGCTAAAGAAGCACACGCTAGTTTTTAAATTATGGTACAAATGAGTTTTGTAGACTTTGTTAACAAAACTGAATAACTGAAGTTATTTCTGAAGTGCCCGTCAGCGACTATGCTTTGTTCTGATGTCTAAATGCATTTGAATCCTGTTCTTATCCCTAGATTTTCTTAATCATGATAATAAGTGTAGACCACAGAACTTTCACTTTCGTTTGCTTTTGTGACCTTGATATTAGGTGTGTAAAAACAAAACCCTTCATACCAAATGGCCTTTCCTTAAATCACTCTAGGTCAAACAGTGAACCCACATGTTAAATATATTAGAAAAGACACACACACACACACACACACACACACACACACACACACACTCTCTCTCTCTTACCCTTCTTATTATCTCCAGAGGCCACCTCTGCAAGATATCTGTAGTAGTCACCCTTCATCTTTAAATAGAAGACTTTGCTCTCAGGACTTGAGGAATTTTCAATCAAATATTTACCCAGGAGCCCCTGAAGAGAAAAGGACGGAAAAAATTTCATCCCAACAGTAATTCTTCTGGTATACTAAAAATAAAAATACCATCAATATTTTTTTTCATTTATATATTTTATTGTGGTTTCCAAACACACATTAATCATGTAGCTTTGTTAACTAAATAGATTAAATAATAAACAAATATATATTTATGATATAGTTATGGTTCTCCCTCAACCAGAATGCCACATTTAGTGTGAAGGGGCAAACCAAGAAAATCAATTACACAAACGCATGCACGCACTGGTGTAGCACAATCTGCAGACTTCCTGTGTGAAAACCCAGCCCTTTCCTCCAGTGTTTGAGGTCAGCATTGCTAAAATGCTACAAAGTGCCTAAAATGCTCTTTTGCCCAGAAGAGACTCAGACTGTGGAGTGAGAATGGGGTGGGGGTTGCCTTCAGGTGAGACAAGAGCAAAGGTCTTCAGAGCCACCCAGATCAGTAGTCTGTAATGTCTGATTACCAGCTTCTCCACACACTTGAAAAAAAAATAGCCAGCACATGCAGTGACGCCAATGGACCCGACACATTATGATTGATATCTCGCCAACACACATTATGATCCATATCTCTGACAAACAAGCTGCAACTAACAGCTTTAATATTTTGTATATACACTTCTGCAAGCAAGACTATGTGACCTGTGGGGTAAGCAGCTAGTGGAGAAGAGAACCTAGCCCCTTTGATCATCTGTAGAAGAAAGCTGCTGTTCAAGACAGCGGTGAAAACAAATGCATCTACAGCCAGCACAGCCTAAACCAAGCTTCCTCAAACAGGCACCAGCAGCCTATAAACAGCTTCACTAGATCTCCATCAGACATTTTTGCTGTTCCTCATTGTTTCGACACAGCAAATCACTGGGCAACATGATTTTGAATGCCGTAATCCTGAAAAGTAGATCGAGCTCCTTTTCACAAGGTCATTTGAATCACCACCATAGACGAAATACATTCATTAAACACTGTTAATGCACAGGTTGGCTAGTATAGGCCAAGCCTGATTTTATAGATCAATGATTAAAAAGTCCATTCCAAACAAGTAACTGTCATTGTCACCAATCAGAGAGGCTGAAGCAGTTTTGTTCGTTCCTAGCTTTACAATTCTTATTCTAGTCTTTTCTAGATCAGCTGTTCATTAGATACATGAATCCTTTCTGAGCAGCACACACAAATGTGAAACAGCTCATCCTTCATGCACAGTTTAAAGAGGGTCCCAATATGAATAATCACCTCGCAAGATTACCATCCTGCAAAGCTTGGCACCAACCTCACCATTAATTCACAAGTAGCAGTTTACCTCCAAGGCCTATTTATAATCAGACGCCGACATACACACACTTCCTCAGCTCAGCATAGCCGGGCAGGTTACATACAGAGTACCACAGCCACCACTGAATGACAGGGACCCATTAGGGTCAGCAGACAATCGCAGTAAGCGTATGAAAATTCGTTCTAGCCTCCCCTGTACCGACGCGGAAAATACATACATGTGGGAGGTGTGTGTGTGTGTGTGAGAAGGTGAGCCAACACTATGGAGCTGAAGCAGGTAGTCCAAGAGAACTTCTGCCATGTCTGCACATCTCGACTCTAGCTGGTGCTAGATAAAGCATTCCACCACTCAACATACTAACGTAAACCAAAGCTACTCCGCTTACGCAACCAATTTGTCAACTTCCAAGGCTAAGTAGCTCATCTTAAAATCAATCTTTAGGCAATACCTTAATTTTGACACACCTTATAGTTCAAGGATATATACAAAGAGCTACTCGTGGATCATTCGGTGGTTGAGAAACTCCATGTATCGATGAAACCCTAGGGTAATGCCTAGCAATGAAACCCTAGGGTAATGCCTAGCAAATTCAGGAGATGAGAGAATCCAAGTGACTGGATGTGGGAGGAGAGTGATGCAGTACTACTGCCTGCTACACATATTGATTGCAAGCAGTTGAAAGGGCAGGTCATTCGCCTCTGCACCACGTTACACGAATCAATCTCTGCATCGCTCCAGAGAAGAATCAGCTACACACTGCAATGTCATTCCCATAATGAAGCAGATCATCCACAACGTATACTTTATTCCACAATATTATACATTTAATTTGAGCATTAGGTGAACATGAAAACACCCTTGGGTTCATAGTCCATCATGGGCAACTCCCCCATTTGAGTGTGATGCCAAGTAGGGATGTAGGAACGACTGTATCTTGTCTTTAATCTTTATTAACCACATAACATGTTTTAGTTGTACACACATCGATCCTAATTTGTCTCAACAAGGTCTTACCAGCACGTCGTTGCAGATGTCACGCAACTCGGACTCCACTTTCTCCCGATACTCCTTCACCATCTGCAGCTTCTTTTCGGAGCCTTCCGTCTTCTGTTCGATACTGGAGATGACCCTCCACGCCGACCTCCGGGCCCCCACCACGTTCTTGTACGCCACGGACAGCAGGTTCCTCTCCTCGTTGGTCAGCTCCACGCCCTGCTCCGTGACCGCCTTCATGGACATGGCCATGTCGTCGT
Organism: Brachyhypopomus gauderio; assembly: GCF_052324685.1. Classification (NCBI taxonomy): domain Eukaryota; kingdom Metazoa; phylum Chordata; class Actinopteri; order Gymnotiformes; family Hypopomidae; genus Brachyhypopomus; species Brachyhypopomus gauderio. The sequence goes on along the minus strand of NW_027506925.1, from coordinate 421,104 downwards.
AGCGCTCGGCCTGCTCCGCCAACTTGGCCTTCTGAATAAGCTCCGTTTTATCCATGATTTGGTGGAGTTACGATCTTGATCTTGATTGTGATCTTGATCTTCGTGCTTGGTGGCGAGTCCAGTAGGGAGAGGAAGAGTGAGAGGAAGAGTGAGAGGAACGGGCGAGGCAAGCAGTTGGCGACGGGGTCGTGAGCGCACCTGCGGGAATGGGGAGATCCACTACACTGTAAACCCGCTCACAACACACACACGTTATCTTCACATCTGCCTTGCACCACTAACCAGAGATCAGGCTGATTCAATCAAGCGTCGATACTAGCCGTGTTAATGAGACTAAAGATCTGCAGCGAGGCGCTACCGTTAACACACACACACACACACACACACACACACACACACACACAGTTACCTGAATGGCCGTGCAGGAAAGAAAAGTGCTTTTTTTAAACCTAGTGTTATGGTTCAGTTCTGGCGGATAAAAGACATAACGGGTGTGTAGGAAAACGAAGTCCAGCGACTCTTTTCGCCACGTCCACAAAACGCGCTTTGGTTCATTATTCAATAAAAAATGCGCATTTTATTTCCCGTTAGCGACTCTCCACCTGACGAACAACGGCGGGTACAGCCGCTACTCGGCGACGTTACTACCAGCTACTACGGCTGTCAGAAACACGTCAAACGCCACTATTGTACCACTATTTTAAAAGTACTGTGGAAATAACTGGGGAATAACAGGACGGAGAAGTTTAAAGGAGACTCGTTTTTAAAAGGGCGTCGAGCTGAAGGACCCCGCGGTACCACCGCGCTCATCCTCGGGCCAAAATGACGAGCTCGTGCAGCTACAGCTGCTGGTCCCCCCCCTCTCAGCTCGACGCTAGTTAGCTAACGCAGCTAACGCGGCTAACGCAGCTAACGCTGCTAGCCGTCGGGCTAACGGTAGCTACCCAACGATTCTCTGACAGGTCCGTTATCCCCCCCCCCCTCCACACGCGCGCGCGCGCACACACACACACACACACACACAATATTCCAAACTGCAACACTTTGTACGAATAAATAACCCAAAAGTCGCGTCTCTCCGACTATCTTGAGGCAAAGACGGAGAGAGAAGCAAGACAATCTGCCCAACCTTGTACAGCGTTCCAGTCAGCCGCTCCGCCACACCAGAACCCTCTTCGGCTAGTTTGGAGGGAGAAAAGATTCCGATTAACGTCAACCTAACATGAAAAAACAGGGGGTGATGAGTGGCCGGGTAAGCCAATGACAATGTGTCTTGAGGTCCGGTTTCCCGTTCGACGCTAGAGAGTTTGACCAATAATCGCCCAGCGCGGTGAATAAAGGCGGGCTTTAACCGAAGCCACGGGTTTTACACCAATAAGATGAAGAGAAAATACGTCACTATCGCGAGCCCCCCTCCATATTGTGTACTCGGCGGGCGTGGCTGGACTCAAGAGATGGTAGTCTAACCCAGAAAATTACCTGTGTCTTCATCCACTCACATCTAAAACGTCCGTGGGTGATGAGCAGTTCATCATTTTGTGTGCCAGCAAACGCTGTGACATGCATGAATAAGAGCTAATGATGTTTGTGAAAACGCTCAAAGTTGTTTATATAATCGTTTTAATTAGATGTTTTGCAACTGTGGGCCAGGGTGCAGATTTGTGTAGCAGTGAACCGGAGTGGTCACTGTGATTAAATGGTGGGTAACCCCTTTGTGATTATTTAAGTTGATATATGGACACCTTTTATTTGTAGGATGCTGTCACCTCTGCAGAAATGAAGCATGATTTAGTTTGATTGTGTATGTCTATACAAAATTTCATAAAGTCGTATATTATCACGTGGGAATTGGGGCTACCATTGCCCAAGAAATCTGAGAGATGGCTTTAGTGTGCCGCCTCTGTGCTATACAGTTGGGTTTAGGTTGAACTAGACATGAAGCCACGGTGACCCTTAACCAACTTACCAGCATCACGATTTAATGTAGTTTCCATTTACACTTAGGTGTTGTGTTGTATTGATTTTATACCTGATGGACAACCACTGCAGTGTCGGCATGCAACACCAGACCACTGACTCCAAAAGGCAAGTCAGCACTTAACAACTGTGCCAATGATGTAGCTTTTCATCCCAGCTGCTACCAGCTCAGTGTTTGCCAGAACTTATATACTAGCCTACTGTGTGACCTCCCTGTATCTGTGTTCAGTTAATTACAAGTGAATTAAGCACCAAGTTTCCTGGTTCAACTGGGTAGAAGACTATATGTTGCTACATGCGCTCTCCCTAACACTGGACTACATTACAGTGGTCCCCAGGACAGCTGTGCACTGCACGTTTTATCTCAAATAAACTGCAGGTCAAAACACTTGTGGTCTGTCACAGTAGAAGTGAATGAATCATTAGTGGGAGGTGCGCTGTATTTGGAGGAGAGGGAAAGAGAGATGACTATGAGTATACTGAACACTTAACATGCTTACCTAGCCAGAGTCTAAATAATGACTAATCTTATTCCAGCAGAGTGGAGATTGCAGTATTGATTGAATGTGATATTCAGTGCCCATTTCCCCCTGCCTTGTATCTGCTAATGTTGTATCTCTAACCTAATGTATTTTCACATTAAATTATTTTGTTTTATTGGGTGCAAATTTTAGATAGCACTGCATATTACTGTCCAAATTTCCTTCACATCTTTTCATTAGTGAATGTTTTTATGAAAACAAACATGGCATCATTACTGGAAAAGGGTACAGTGTCACAGGGAAGTCAATGAAGTGTAATATCTAACAAGGAAATGAATAACTGTTTACATTCTGTAACACAGATGGTTTTCTTTATTCCACTTAAAATACTCATCCATCTTGTCTTATGACCTAGGGAGAGGATACCGCCATTATGAATGGCAGCGCTTGAATCTCACTATCCACTGCAGAATAGAGTCATTTAGTGAGTGAGGTTTCTCACAGTGAGTATCTTCTAAATAGGGCAGAAGACAAAGAGGAGGCAAGCAAACATTCCTGAGAACGAACCCTTCAAACGGTGTCTCTGGCGAACGGTGTACATTAGCCTCATGTTAATGTCACAAACAGGGGCATGTTTTTATATAGCCTGATTTCACCAAGCACACGTTTGCTGGAGACAAAATCCACCAAAACTGCACATGCAGACAATTGAATGTGCTAAAGGCCTATAAAAAAGGCCCAGGATACCAAACAACACATTATGGATCCTTGTTGGAAAACGGTGGCCCCTGCAGTATAAATATCACATGGCCTCCATCTTATTGAAAAATAAATGGTTTTACGGTGTTTTCTTATTTCTGTAAGGGATAACACAATGTAATAGACACAGCAGTAGATACAGTCACATGTTGACGGATTCCTTCGCTCTCACTACTGTTCTCTCATTTCCACTGCAGATAATTCAAGTTCTGTTCCATTCCTTTTAGTCCCCTTATATGTTGGAGTGAAGAGTGATGGAGACCCTTTACAGGCTGGAGTGAAATGATGGCTGATAAGGGTCTTGGATCTTATATGGTGCATCCTCTTCAGATAATCCTCTCTATAGTCCTGATTCCTTGGCTGGGATATTAGGCTGCAGTGGTGATGGAAAGCAGCAACACCCTCATGCTGATACCCAGCATGCACCCAGCCCGCCTGGCTTCAGCCAATCCATTATCCCGAGCGCACGTGGGAGCCGGCGGCCGCGGAGGACGTGTCGGAGCGTGCGGGATGCTGAGTGCTCGAGGAGGGCCACGTTATTTATCTGGAGTTCCTGAAATGCTGCATCCTCTGTGCTCGAAGTGGAACACTCCTATGTCGGGAGGAAAGAGAGTGGGAGGGAGAGACAGATTTTTCTTTTTTTTTGGTAGCTCGGGCAGCTAATGGTCTCACAGGTTAGCGGTACGAGAGGCAGTCGAGGAGGCTTACTCTATCGGAATGTGGTGTTTTTAAGTGATGTCCTTTTCTCGTTCTCGGGAGCAGCGCGGTAATGGTACGTGATCAGAGATACTGTAGTACTGTAGCTTCTCTTTTTTCCACGCGCCTCCCCCATGCTGCCTGCTGCCATCTCTGCTCGTGAACTAGATCAGTCAGGCTGTCAGCTAACACTTTCTGCCCGATGGAGAGCTCTTACGTAATGTGTGCTCGTTCAGGGAAGAGGAGGGAAAAAAAAAGGCTCAGGGCGTTGTCTGGCCTCCTGCAAACCTGCCTGGAAACAGAGCTCGCTCACTTATACCCACACACATTTATTTTCAATATAGCCTGTACATACACAGACAGGCAGCTACTGAAAAAATCACAAGACATATCTGTCTGGGATTTTGTTTTCAGGCAGAGATAGTGAGATGTGCAGAAAATGAACATTTCTTGTTCTTGATTTAACCCATTTAGAATGGACTATTAACCATGCATATTAACTATGCATATTAACTGAGCATTTTAATTTTCACATAAGCTTGCTTGATGTTCTCTGTTTGAGAGACAAACCACCCTTTCAGAATACATTGCCTTAGCACAAAAGGTGAAAAAAGCGAACTTGCTTTTGAAACCTGCTAAAGTAATTTACAGTGGATGCATGAGATGATGTGGAAAAACCTTAGCAAAGTTCACGTTATGTTACTACGGTAACGTTAGGTGTGCTGAGTCATGCCTGTGAGCTCGCACTGCAGATGGTTCCCTGCTGACAGGTATCACGTCAGGTGCCGGGCCGTGCCGGACCAGGCCGGAGCTCGCCATCTGAAACGCAGAGAGGGAATGTCCACTGCTGAGCCCTTCAAGGACCCCACTGGAGATTTGTTAGTGTCCTCCATTGCCAGTATTTTATCAAATGTCGTAAAAGTGTTATTCTGCTACTCTGTATACTGCGTAACATCTTAAAATGATTTAGAATGTTGCTCTGAACATTCCAACTTTGTTTATTAGGTATTTCCTGTCCTATATAGAATGATTAAAAGAAGTAACATGGGATATGATTGGAATGTTTTCTATATAAAAATGCTCAAGAATCCTGAATAGAGTTAGTGACAAACTGATCAATTTGTTCTGAAGGACAAAGCGATGTAATTACAGTAAACCGTATTGTTCTAAAAGGGGGGGGGAGACGTGTGTGTGCACTGATCAGTGCTTGCGATACACAACAGGAAATAAGAGGCAAAAAATCAATCATGACTCGATTTGTCTCTCAGTCATAAGGTCCCACAATCCCTGATTGTCTAATATCATGGCGATCAGAATGTGCAGAATAAAGAAGACCAACAGAGAGGAAATGTGGACCGCGGATGGGGGGGGGGGGGGGGGGGGTGCTGAGGACACTCCCCAGAGATGAGGACAGATATTAGTCTGATTGCCAGCTTCTGTTCAAAGCCCGCTGATTACCCGGGCGCCTGTTGCCATGCCGATCTCACTCATTTGCGTTGGATGGATCACAGTAGCAGGATAAACGGTTTGTGCCATCATGCGCTCCTGTGATGGGCAGAGGTTGCCAGTGTTGCGTTGGGAAGCCGCTCGCTGTGAAGATGCGTTCACTGCTCCTACCTGTCTTTTGTTCTCCGCTGTGGCCCGGAGCCAAATGGGTGTGACTGGTATCTCTGTTTCCTCTTAGTCTCGCTCGTCTGCTAATGTGTCTCACTTGTGTGCAACTAAGAGCTTTCAGTACCACACCCAGGTGATTGTGGTAAGACTCCGATGCGAGCATGAATATAACATGAGGAACTTTGATTGATTCGGTTTAATTACCCAGTGACTACTTGAGGGATTTTGTCTTCCCCAGTAAGGAGAGGTGGAGGGTGAGGTAGGTCTTAAGACGATGACAATTTTACATGATCTGGACTCATTTTCTGTTTATTTGCTGTAATTACAGCACTATAACTCCACTCAGGGAGGACACCACAGGTTTTTCTTGGCTCTACCAGTAGCTCCAGCTCATGTTCATCAGTTAATTATCACAGCTGAGCAAGATAAGGAAAATGAAGAGAAAATTCAAACCTGAGCCTGACCCTCCAGGACCTTGTGAACCTCCATTAAGATTGGGAAGATTTGGTAAAGGTGTCTAGTTCTGTAAGAATACTTTCAAAGAATGTGCCAGGGCATGTTGTAGTCACCCGTGGCCTCGCAGAGAAGGTCCATGACTCAGTACTCGCAAAACCTTAGGCCTACAAGTCCGTCTGGATGCCTTCTTTTACTGTAAGAGAACGCTGACGGAGCTTACTGAATATAGTCTCGCTGTTGAAAAATTCGCATCATAAGTTCTCTGCAGGCTTTCCAAGAGCATAATGTCACGTCTAGGCCCTGGACGCCAGAGCATCTGAGGTGTTTTGATAGATTGCACCCAGATACACTGCCTTGCTCGCATTTTTGGAGCTGTCATCATGATCCCAGTGGAGCACGGAGCTGGGACTCATTTGCCCCCACTGGAGAGGTGTTAAAAATTATGTACACTCTGTTGCAACGCAAGCTCATTATTGAGGTGTTAGGCCTGTACCAAACACGGATGTAAGGCAAAATCCGATATATTTCTTTGAATGTTGTTCAGATATCTGATTTTCAGGTACAGCTACCAGCCTACCACAGTAGTCTTAAGCATGTTGAAGGATTGTAAGGGGAAGATCCATAAAGAAGCTATCACTGTTTTTTCCAATAGTATAAATAAGCAATCAGCCAGGTTTTGTGTATTAGTTATTCAGCAGAAGAATAACTTGCTTTACCGACTGCGTTAAAATTCCATGTTTAAGCCACAATTAGACTTAGAATACAACTGTTTCCAGTCTTTTACACAGAAAGCCTTGGGCAAGGTGTATGACGTAACATACAACATCTGACAGAAAGCCATAGTCCCCCCCCCCGGTTCACACACACACACACACACACAAGAGCATGCCACATACTCACCATTACTCCTCACAGGCATGAATGTGTGGTCATTTGACACACTGTCGTGAAGGGAACTTCCTCAGCAGCCTATGAACATTGGATTCACATTTGGTTATGGTGCTGGAAAGCTCCTTGGGCCGGAGCGGACCGTGCCACTTGCACCACCACTTGGAGTCCAGCAGACTCTCCGAGCAGGCTGCAGCTCTCAGAGTGATTAAATATTCATCGATTGCACTCAGATACAGGTTATAGCCATAGCTCTTGTGCAGAGGTCTCAGAGAAGAAGGTGAATCAAAGCGGTGTAATCGGTGTAATGTGGTCAAACTATGGTAATAGCTTGAGACAAACAGAAAACACAACTTTAAATAAACCAGTTTGTTGTGTGGAGAGGGCATTTTTGATAGAGACATATCTGGACTTAAAACTCCCAAGACATGTCCTTCTACTGAGATTTGTTCTCCAGTTTAAAGAGAGGTTTTACTGACTTTTGCTGTCAGTATGCATATTATCCCATATTCACTTGATGTGTATCTCTTTCACAATCTGATCTCTGAGGCAGGGTCTTGCTTAAGGGTATTGAAGGCAGTTTCAACTAAAAACTTGTTCTGCAGTTTAACTTGAAATTCTACAAGCCTTAGAATTTAAGGTTTGTGAAGATTGCACCGACACCTAAGCTTCTACAATGGCTGAAACCTTCAATAAATTCTTGAATTATTCATTTGGACTGGTGATGCCAGTCATTTAAGAACATGGTAGTGTGTATGACCTGCAGCCAAAGGTTTTGTTTGCCATTTTGGCTGTTTGTACATATACTGACTTAATAGAGTGAGAGTTATCCTCAGTCTCCACTGTGTGAAAAGAAAGCCAACTGTGTCCCTCACAAACCCACATCCCACACACACACGGGCAAGAGAAACAGGCTTGTGCCATTGTGCTGGCTATACAACATAACCAAGGATTTGTTTAGAAATATACATTCCCAGATAAACAAATGCCTAGTCATCGCTTTCCCTTTAAGGCCCATCCATCCTTTCAGATAGCCTTCTTGAGTCTAAAAGCCCTCCTGTCAGTCTGATTCTCAAAGCTCAGTTGTCTCGAGTCAGAGTGATAGGAAAGGTGGGAGCATCCGTAGAACATAATCATATTCATCTCTCCTCTCTGTCACTCCCCTTATAGTGAACTAGCCTTGACACACAAGAGAAAAAACACAGACTGAGGAGACAAACAGGCCTACAAACAAACCCAGTTATTTTAGCAGAAGCTAAAATAGATCTAGTCCCACTGAAGGTCACTACTCGGAAAACCATGAGGAAGAGGAAATGCTTCTCTTTTTCTGGAGGAGAGGGGCCATTTTCACTGTGACAGGAGGTCTCTGGAAATCCCCAAACTGAGGTCACTGCAGCCAATTCAAGATTCAGCGACTAGCAAACAGGATGTTTCACCAACCAGGGGAAGCGTTTTGTGCCAGTCTTGGCGAAGCTTTGTTTACAGGGGCACTTTGTATAATCTCTCTTGAAAACTGTTCTTCAAAGTGGAGATGAATGTGCTTCATATCGCTAGCTTGAATTGCTCGCCTTTGGCGTTGTTGGGGTGGCAGAATTGTGTGGGTGAGAGGAAACTACTGTCCCACAGCTCAGGAGAAAGCAGAGCTATCAAAGCCGTTTACATAAGATGTGCTTTCAGTAACAGAATAAGATTTGTCAAAGATTTATGCACAGAGGAGTTTCTTCATTTTGTCTTTTCATTCTGTGCCTTCATGGTAAATTCATATTGATTTTGCATTTTGTCACTTGAATGTATTCTGAAAATTATTTAAGTGGCTTTTCTAATTAGTTTGGACTGGTTTTTTTTGACAAAATGGGGTAATACTGTTATATAGTCTTAATATTTCCAATATTGGCCTATTTATTGGCAATAGTGGCATATTTTTGTCTGCATGGGACAATAAATTTTCTGGTTAGCGTTAGCATCAGGCTGTGGTCATCCAGGCCAGTGTACAAAATCTTGCAAACATGCTATTAGGCAGAACTTGATCATAGCATTTGTGGTGGAGTGTCATTAATAGGTGATGCCTCAGTCCTGAACAGAGAGGTGTGTCTATATGTGTGAGCATCAAGGACCTGGATGTGAAATATAGAAGATCCAAACCAGATAATTAAATGTGAAGTATATTATATTTAAAAGATAGCCCATCCCAAAAGATACCAAGTAGAGTCTGGATTAAAGATTACATTCTGAGATCCATTGTCTGTTTGTCAGACATTTTAAAAGTCTTTGCCTCAAAATAATGTGCTCTATGAGTTAATTATCACAAGAACTTGTTGAACCCCATACTGCTGGCCAGCTGTTCGAACATGCAAATCATTTTAGGAATCATCAATGTAACAGAATATTGTTTCAGCAGGTGGTTCCTGCACATGGGTCAATGACTAGAGCAAAATAGGGCATGATATTAGACTTTCTTTTAGTGAGGCTAGTTTTACCATGTGATAAATCACATCAGCACATACTGACCCTCTATTCACCTTCTCACCTGTTAAAAAATGATACTGGCCATTGCTGAATAAGAACGTATATCAGTGTAGAAAGGGAGTATGTGGGATGTGCAGTGAAACGGCTGTGGTGTGATACCATGTTCTGGGCTTCACACAGACAATTCCCCCCCCCCCCCCCCCTCTCTCTCTCTCTCTCTCTCTCTCTCTCTCTCTCTCTCTTTCACATTCTCTCTCCTGTCTCTCCCTGTTACACTGTTACTACCCATGTGCTGTACACAGAATGTACTGTATGTATGGAGATATGGATGTATATACCATAGATATGTACAGAGATAGATATGGTAGCCTATATACCATAGATATGTATGGGGATAGGTAATTATATACCCTAGGTATGTGTGGAAATGGAGATGTATATACCCTAGATATGTATTGAACTGCTGATCGTCGTTCTAAGCAGCTAGCAATGAAATATCGGTTTCAGAGAGTTGGCCACACACATACAACCTGCCCCTATTTCTCTCTCTCTCTCTCTCTCTCTCTCTCTCTCACTCTCTCTCTCTCTCTCTTTCTCCTTATTCCCTTGATTTTTAATGGACAGAGGGAGTGCTGTTCTTGTGAGGAAGGTGGAGGAGGAGTAATGAAAAAAGATGAAAGTGAGGAGAGGAAAGATCTTTACCTATAGAATTCATTATTCACTGAGTCACTCCAAACAGTCCTTTACCTATAGAATTCATTATTCACTGAGTCACTCCAAACAGTCCTTTACCTATAGAATTCAGTATTCACTGAGTCACTCCAAACAGTAATTTACCTATGCATTTCATTTTCATTTCATGGCATTTGGCAGACGCCCTTATCCAGAGCGACTTACATTTTAATCTCATTTTTTATACAAGTGAGCAATTGAGGGTTGAGGGCCTTGCTCAGGGGCACCTCAGTCATGGCCTCAGGTCTGGGAATTGAACCCATGACCCTCCAGTCACAAGACCAGTTCCCTAACCACCAGGCCACGACTGCCCCCTATAGAATTCATTACTCACTGAGTCACTCCAAACAGTCCTATGTTTATGTATATAGCCCTTCTGGTTTTTCTACCCTCGCACCGGCTCTTTCATATTTCTTTCCTATTAATTTTATTAGCCTGGTTTTGTTATTCATTATTAAAACAACATGAAGCAGAAAACAATACATTTTACTTCCCTAATGTGACATATTTCTGAGTAAAACAAGACGTTCATTGATAGTAGGTCTTTAATTTAGCCATCAGGATTTGATTGGATTATTCTTAATCACCAATGTAGACGATGAACAAGATTGCTAGTCATTTAGGTGAGCATGCAGACTCCTGCAGTATTTATAAGAACTCAGCTGGACACAAATGACCACAGTAAGAGCTCAGTCAACACTGAAGATGTTAACTCAGACCTACACATATTGCTATGTTTCAGTACAAAGCATTAACAACCACTAATTGATGACCACTAATGGCAAACCAATTGGAATTTTCCTCTGTTCTGACATTCATCACTAAAGTTGTCAGTCCCCAATGTGTCCATGGCAACCAGAAAAGGGACTGAGAATCAGTCACAGACTCCTCTGACGCATGTTGGCAGTTGCCTGCGTTGCTATAGAGATGTTAAACAGGTAATATGTAGATTAGCACACTAAAGCTCTCGAAGCAGGAGCATCTCAGAGTGACTGTGATGAAGTGTGCATACACCACACACTCAAATAAAGCAATTCACACACCTAAGATGGTCTTTTTTTTTTGTAGCATTCTTATGCCTCTCTAACCACGATCTCAGTCACATCAGTTGTGTTCTGTCTCTGCCTCTAACACACACACACACACACACACACATCGACACACACTCAATTCCTTCCTACTTTATCTGTCAAGTTCTGTTTCACTCAATTGCAAATTGCAATCTCAGCCCAAATTATTTGATATTTAAATAATTCATTGTTATGTACTAAAACTATGTTCATGCATGGTTCTACCTATGAAGGACCTCTGTCCAAAACGTCATGGTTCTCTCAAAACTGTTTGTACTTCACTACAATTCTGAATAAATCTCTGAATATCTCTTCTCTCTCTCTCTCTCTCTCTCTCTCTCTCTCTCTCTCTCTCTCTCTCTCTCTCTCTCTCTTTCTCTCTATACATATATATGCTGGTGCACAGTCATGTTGGAAGATGAAGGGGTCAGCTCCAAACTGTTCCTACAAAGTTGGGAACATGGAATTGTACAAAATGTCTTTGTATGCTGACGCAGTATGCTCTCAGCTCCAGAGGTTCTTTCATGGGCTCACCAAAATTGGACAGTAGAAGATTGGGAAAATGCTGTCTGGTCTGAAGAGTCTTGATTTCTGCTGTGACATTCAGATGATAGGGTCAGAATTTGGCGTCAACAACATGAAAGCATGGATCCATCTTGCCTTGTATTAATGGTTCAGGCTGGTGGTGGTGGGGGATATTTTCCTGGGCCCATTTTGGACCCATTAGTACCAATTGAGCATCATGTCAACGCCACAGTCTACCTGAGGGTTGTTGCTTTGCTGACCAAGTCCATCCCTTTATGACCACAGTGTTACCATCTTCTGATGGCTACTTCCAGCAGGATAACACGCCATGTCATAAAGCACGAATCATCTCAGACTTGTTTCTTGAACATGATAATGAGTTCACTGTACTCTAATGACCTCCACAGTCACCAGATGTCAATCCAATAGAGCACCTTTGGGATGTGGTGGAACGGGAGATTCACATCATAGATGTGTAGCCGACAAATCTGCAGCAACTACATGATGCTATGATGTCAATATGGACCAGACTCTCTGAGGAATGTTATCAGTACCTTGATGAATCTACGCCACAAAGGATTAAGGCAGTTCTGAAGACAAAAGGGGGTACAACCCGGTATTAGCAAGGTGTACCTAATAAAGTGGCCGGTGAATGTGTGCGTGTGTGTGTGTGTGTGTGTGTGTGTGTGTGTGTGTGTGTGTGTGTGTGTGGTCCAGTAATATTCAGTAATGGATAAGAAATGAAACTGAAAGTATTTTAGGCTCTTCGTGGACTGTTGTATATTACCTGAGATGTTCACAGAAATACCTGGCCAATGAATAGCCTTTATTGAGTTGCAGTAGGCAGTTGCATGTAAATGGGTCAATGGCTTGGCCATTAGAGTTCTCTGTTTAAAAAATGGGGTAAAGCCCAGCAGTAACCTCACACGTGTATCAGACACATTTTAGACATCAGACCCTGTTGTATACAACCAGAGCAGATCAGTTTCCTTCTCCTTAAAGAGCTAAGAGAATATCATCGTTATTTTGCCAGCATCGTACTAAATGCAAACAACTCCGGTGTTCCTGTTTGTAGCTGCAACAGCTGTCACTATGTGGTTATGAACACAACAGCGTTTGGACAGTCCTGAGCCTAAACCTGTTTGTACTATCAACATCTAACAGGGAACTATAAAGCAGACCCTGCAAACCTGCAGGTATGGGAGGCGTGTTCAGCCCAGCTGACAGCAGAGTGCAGTGGCCTGCTGCAGTGTTGAAGCAGGGCAGTCAAATCCCCTTCCAACTTCCTCAAAGTATTTAAACTCTCTAATGGTGCAGGAAAGCCACTGCTAAAAGGCTCCAGGTAGAGTCATTTTGTTTTACGTTAGTTCAAGGTAGTAAGACTGCAGTCACAACCACAGCACTGCAAAGTTTAGGGACTGACTGACTTTATAACCTGTCTGAAAGTCCTTTGCTCATTAGCTTGTGCAGATAATCAGTCTTGACTTTACGTGCCTGATGTTTGAAGGTGTATTAAAGTTTGTGGACTGCAATCATGTTTCTTTGGAAACCATGAAGGCATATGGCATTGAGAGGACACTATATCACTACCAAACCTTATAGGCATATCACTGCTGCCAGAACACTTTAAATCTCATATTATTAGTGGCAGAAAGTTTTGTAACAGCAATTAAGTAACTTTCCAGAGCATCCAGCCACTGCAGCACCAAGAAGCCAAGATTTTTTTCAGAATCTAAATCTACACCCCTGCAAAGCTGAGCAGACATATGTGAGTGTGTGTGTGTGTGTGTGTGTGTGTGTGTGTGTGTGTGTGTGTGTGTGTGTGTGTGTGTGTGTGTGTGTGTGTGTGTGTGTGTGTGTGCGTGTGTGTGTGTGCGTGTGTGTGTGTGTGTGTGTATGAGTGAGAATGGATCCAGACGCCCACTCATTGCAGTGGGCCAGAAAGCACTGCCGTTATATAACAGGTGGGCAGCTTCCCTGACACAAGTAGTGGGTCTCCTCTGTGGAGCGGGAGCTCGGAGAGCAGAGTTTGGCTGTTTCTCTGCCCCTCTCTACCTCTCCACTGCCCCTCTCTACCTCTCCACTGCCCCTCTCTACCTCTCGTCTGCCCCTCTCTACCTCTCCTCTGCCCCTCTCTACCTCTCCACTGCCCCTCTCTACCTCTCCTCTGCCCCTCTCTACCTCTCGTCTGCCCCTCTCTACCTCTCCTCTGCCCCCTCTACCTCTCCACTGCCCCTCTCTACCTCTCGTCTGCCCCTCTCTACCTCTCGTCTGCCCCTCTCTACCTCTCCACTGCCCCTCTCTGCTCTCCACTGCCCCTCTCTACCTCTCGTCTGCCCCTCTCTACCTCTCGTCTGCCCCTCTCTACCTCTCCACTGCCCCTCTCTGCTCTCCACTGCCCCTCTCTACCTCTCCACTGCCCCTCTCTACCTCTCCACTGCCCCTCTCTGCTCTCCTCTGCCCCTCTCTACCTCTCCTCTGCCCCTCTCTACCTCTCCTCTGCCCCTCTCTGCTCTCCTCTGCCCCTCTCTACCTCTCCACTGCCCCTCTCTACCTCTCCTCTGCCCCTCTCTACCTCTCCTCTGCCCCTCTCTACCTCTCCACTGCCCCTCTCTGCTCTCCTCTGCCCCTCTCTACCTCTCCACTGCCCCTCTCTACCTCTCCACTGCCCCTCTCTACCTCTCCTCTGCCCCTCTCTACCTCTCCTCTGCCCCTCTCTACCTCTCCTCTGCCCCTCTCTACCTCTCCTCTGCCCCTCTCTACCTCTCCACTGCCCTCTCCCACCAGCTCTCAGCTCCAGGACTTCCCATCATGCACCAGTGTCGATCAGCTCCTCTGACCTCTCCGCTGTCTCCTTCAGTCTCTCCTCTGCCTCCGGCTCATGCATCTCCAAGTCAACACCGATGGTAATAACATGCACACTTTTAATCATTAAGAAGTGCATCTACTAAATGAAACCGTCTCCTGTTCAACCTGGAGGGGGGGGGGGGTGTCTGGTCAGTCGCAGGGCTTTGCAGGGTGTGTTTTTTTATCACTGCGCATCATCTATCCCCCTTCATTCTTCCTGCTTTACGCTCTTGGGAAATGTAATAAGATCTGCATGTGATAAATGCTGTTCGAATGACGTATGAAATGTGAACTCGAAGGGAATTTTTATGAGACTGGATAGATGTCTGTTCACTTTGCATATTCTCTTCCTGCTTATTTCTCTCTTGGCTATATGTAAGAAGGATTCCACAAGATTACTGTTTAATGATTAACACGTGATTGCAAAATCTTACTACCCCGGGAAAAATTGCCATGCAGATATCTTTATCTATATAGAACAACAGTAAGGTTCTTTCTCATCTTACCCCTATTCACTGTTCTACACATGGACTGATACTCTGTGCTTTTAAACCTTTGTGCAGATATTAAGGGAGGAGTTTGTTCCTACTTTCTGCCCACACAAGTCCATTGTTATGTACTGTCTTCTGTAGAGACTACGCAAATGCACGTGCTGTGTGAATGGCTTATTATTTTATAAAACATGCAGTAATATTGGACACATGGCATAAGATAAGGGTCTATTTTTAGCTGGTATAGTAATAGTGCTGTACGTCTCTCTCTCGCTCTCTCTCTCTCTCTCTCTCTCTTGTTCACTCTCTCTCTAGCTTACTATTACAGGTTGTCATGGATATTGGACCAGACCATTAATTCACACTCTATATACATCACCGTCAGTGAGTGGTGGATGTGAGTTGGGGGTGTGGTTGAGGTGTGTGTGGGGCAGAGGGGGATAGAGAAGATCATAAATTAATTCGTTAAGTCATTAATTTAAAATCCACAGTGCGAAAGGACAAACCTTCTTTGACCTTCTCCAGATTCTCATGCCATATATTGTATATTATGAATGTTATATATTTCTCAGATTGAAAATCTGGTGAACAAAAACAAGTAAATGTCACTATGAAAACCACTTTGCCTTATGTGTAGATCATGCATAAGTCCTAGATATGCTATACATGATGTGTGTTAGACTGATGACTTTGACCAAGGTCAGTCACCACTCCCTCCTGAGCAAATAACAGATAACACAGTGGCAGCCACATTGACATCAGACACATGACGTCCATTTTCTTCATAACGAGTGGTCACCTGCACTGCTTACAGACTTAACCAACATTTCAGTAGTCAGTACACTGCAAAATGCTGGACCAAAATCCACTTTGAAGAAGAAAGAATTAGTAACTGCTAGTCTGATTAATGGGTGTACAGCCATAGTTTTTTTAAAGTGTTTTTGTATCAGCATGTTGGATATAACATCAGTCATCAGAGTTTTTCTGTTTTTCATTTTTCTGATGACTTGATGGAATGGACGGACTTGATGATTTGATGTAAAGTATGATTTTTTCCATCAAACTTACCAGTTATTGGCTCATAAATAAATGCTGTTATCTAATCACCATGAAGTGTCCCTTTGCTTTTTCCTTCTGTCACATTAAAATGGTTTTATTAAAAAAATAATAAAACGCCAACTTTACTTCCATTGTTCACATGCGCATCACATAGCATGACACAAAATCTCTCTCTCTCTCTCTCTCTCTCTCTCTCTCTCTCCATCATGGTGGTGTTGGGGGAAGTGAGTGACACTCTTCAGGAGCGCGTCTAGCTCCAAAGGTCACTCCAGGACACAGGGAAGCCACTTCACTCCTTCGTGGGCTACTGAAGTCTGGCACAAGCCAGCCACAATCACTCACCGCATGGGCCCTGCTCAGAAATATTTCCGTTGTAGGAGCTTTGGATACCTTGGTCACTGCCTGACACAGGAAATAGGAAATGTTTGTAAAATCTATGTAAAATTTTACACAACTTTGTAAAATCTATGAACTCTTTGTTTCTCAGTGGGTGCACCAGATGAACTGCTTGGATAGCTTATGGTGAATGTTGTAGGGCAGACAGGAAAAAGGGCGGACAGGCAGAGAGGCCCAGTCAGACAGTCCACCAGGCAGACGGCTAGCCGCACATCTTTTGAATGCGGACCCACTCTATAAGTATGTGGCACTTTCATCACCGTGGCAATAGAGGCCTTGGTGAACAGCAGGCCTGCTGTCTCACTGAGTAATGACAGCGATGAGGTCACTTGTTCCAGAAAAGGAGAGGAAGGACTAAATTCTGGGTCTGTGTGTGGGGGAGTGTGTCTGAGAGCGTGGCCTCACCCACACACAAACAGTCTTGAGGGAGGGGAAAGCCAGTGAGGGAGAGGGAAAACATCAGAAACAGCCTACAACAGCAGGTCTGCACATGATCACGAAGGTGCCTTGACTTTCAGGTGACGGTGAGCATGATTTCAGTCCAAGCTCCACGGAGATGTACGCCTGTACCGTTTGTATATCCGTTTGTGCGATTCAGGGTCCCTGTTTTACAGTCTGTCTGAATTTGCCAGGGCTAAGAGATGAAAAAGGAACTGCATTCATTTGTAGCTCTGCCTTTTCTCTTTTATTTTTTTTTAAGGATTGAGACTATCAGGATTTGCAGTGGGCCTAGAAATAAAAAGAGCGTGAGATCATTCTGGGAAACTAGGATTTGAATATGAATGGCTAACAAAGGCGAAGAATGTCCGTCCATGCCTGAATAGCTAATGAAATCGTTCACTGCTGCGCCAGTGTGATCTGCGTCGGCTTCGTGGTGCCACTAACACGAGGTGCGCGTCCATCGGGAAGGACCGGCTGTCCTGTGCCGGCAAAAACGTGGTTTTTAATGTGGGTCTAATTCTGGCACCTCGTCGAGATGAGGACTGCACACTCAGCTCTAGTATTTGATTATACACGAGTTCACCTCCTCGTCTCCACACCACCATCAACCCCCCCCCCCTTTCCAGGCTGCCACAGTGGTTGCCATGGTTACTAGCATAACCAAAACTGAAGAGCGACACAATAGGATGTTCTATGTGTGAGAAGAATGCAGTGAGGACTGTACAGCCATTCGGCACATGCAAAAAACAGAACATACTTAAATAAAATACAGAATTGTTTTTAAAAATCTAAATAGGTTTACAGATTATACGTTGTCTTTATAATGTAGGATCCCAATTGACTGTTGGCCCATGAGATTAGATCAAGTTTAAAGCATGTCTTGTTTTGAACAGAATATTAAGACTGCCAATCATTATCACATGATAACATTAATTAACATTATTAGATGTTGCTTGCGGAAAGTTCAGGAGATGACTTCATTCAGCCCAGAGTTTTCTGAAGTGCATTTTTGCCTGTTCAAACATTCTTCTGCTGGACATTCATTCCCCTTTCCTCGCTAAAGTCTCATGTTCTCACATGACCTCACCTGAAACCCGCACCACCTCTCATAACACACACTCTGTCCACGAAACGCACCGAGTGCAAGAGGAGCAGTGGCACTGAGGTTGCGATTGAAGGAAGAAACTCTCATCTCTCTCTCTCACTTTCTCTGTTAAGGGAGGAGTGCAGCGCGAGACCGCCCGCGAGCACCCAGCCGCAGCCTCTCCCGAGCGGCGGGGAAGCCGAATCGTGCTGACCAGAGGGAGCGCGCGCATGCAGTATTCATTAACTGCCGCGAACCGGGCGAGCTCGACCGATGTGATCTCTCCTCCCATGTGTGGGGCACCAGCCTGCACCCACCGACCCCCGGACCTCCCTCCCCCAGCCGGCTCCATCTGCAGCAGGGTGACAGGAGGGAGCTGCTCAGCTGCAGTGGGAGGGAGTTTGAGCGGTAATATCCACACCAACAGTTACCGACTCTTCCTCATTACCACATACAACACTGCTGCGCTTTGCATAAAGAGTACCGGAGCCTGCCTTCGGGACAGGAAACCAAAAAAAATAATAATAACTCATGAGAAAGAGAGCTCTCATCAAACAGGTTAGGCAAGGTGGTTTGACACTGAGAGTACACACACACACACACACACACACACACACACACACACACACACACACACACACACACACACAAGAGTCCTTGAACACTTGCTTTCCAGAAAAAAAAGTCCAGTGATCCAAAACGTTGTATAATTTCTCTCTATAGTGTTATCTGAACTTGCTGTTGGCTTTACTGTAGTAAAAAAATATGACGTAGTCATTTTTTAAATGTTGGTTGCATGACGTTTATCTCACAGATCACAGAATTGCCGAAGGAAAGATGACTTTATGGCAATTTACAAAGCTAGATGAAATAGAAATAGCAAGCTGCTTCTGCAGTAAACTCTCATATGTTGCCATTGGTTTCCATGGAGTTCTCTATCCTTGTGTGATTACACTCTCTCTCCCTCCTACTCACACCAACTTGTGCACCCACCCACACGTTATTCAGAGGAGCGCAATCTCATAAAAGACACGTGAGAATTTGCGGTATAGGTTTTTTAACAGGATATCTTTACCCACGTGTTTTTATTCCTTCTATCGTCCAATAAAGAAACACATGGACGAGTGCGCCCTCAACTGGACGACCTCTTCCCAGCTGCACGTCTATGGTTGCGCCCACTTGCACTCGTCCACGTTTCTTCTGCTACATGATCTTTTATTTTGAAAGGTAGCTTGGGCCGCCATTTTGGAAACACATTAAAAGTTCAACGCATGTGTTGTGGAAGATTATAGCTAGCTAACTGCTTAGTTAAAATAAACCTTTCACGTTTTAGTTGCGGTGGATATTTAAACTAAGTTAAGCGCTGTGAATAATGGACGAAGAGTTTACAGTGAGTTCTAGTAAAGACAAATATTAATATTGTGCTAGTTAGCGATAACAAACTGTATGTACGTTAACCTAGCTAACCTGTTGTTTTTAATAGTAGCAAAACTAAAATGTGTTCCTGATAACGCAACGGTCACGTTTTGTTTGATTTTGAGGATGGTTACAGTGAACCATGTGGGCAGTGTGGGTCGGTATGCTGGGGCATTACAGACACGGATCAGTTTTTCTGCAAGAACTGCCACAACGTGATTGAGGTCAGAGCAACTTTCTTATTGTAAATATTTTATTATGTTTTTATTATGTTGTTGTTCTTTCCTATCAACAGTGCCATAAACAAAAAGGCTGACCAGAGAGCTTCAAAACGTTTATTCAGGTTCTTGACCCCTACATAACTTGGGCTGACGTGAGCTCTAGCTAGATATGTGTGAAAGGGGCCAAAATTCTTGACATATGCAATTAAACAGTGCAATCAGTGTCAGGGATGTAATGACGACTTTTAACTATGACAGTATTGCATTAGGTATGACTACGTATGTGTCAAAACTGATGCATTTATTAGTGCATTATTAAAGAGTCACCAGTCATGAGGATGTATATGTCAAGATCAGAGGTGGACATTTTAGGTTCAGAATGTAAAATTCCTTCCCAGGATTTGAGTAAAATGCTTGCTGAATTTTCTAATTAGTGCAAGCCAGGTAAAATTAGTGGAATCAACACAATCCAGGAAGCCTGAGCAAAATTGTGGTGAGGACTTTTACTTTCTGAACCTGGAATGTCCACCTCTGGTCAAGACCGATACATTTATTAGTGTTTATTAAAGAGTGCTTACTCATTATCCCTGAGGTAGAAAGTCTAGGTTGCATACTGTGTCCCATATTTACAAGTTTTCATTTTATTGTTAACAGAAAACAAAAGAGGTTGTGGATTCTAGTGCATACACAGTGAACAACAGGATAACTAAAGTTCCATCCTCTCGAAAGAGAAATGGAAGAGGTCAGATGTCCTCCATATTTCATGAAGCTAGTTTTACAATATTATTCCTGAAGTTAGTTTGTAAGTAATGATTCTGTATGTTGACTCCTTTCTCTGCTCTTTTTGTGTTTTGTGCATATTTAGAAGGTGGAAGAGAGTGGATGGTGTGTGAAGGCTTTCAGGTTGTCTTAAAATGTCAGGCAGAAGCTTTGATTGGCCTGGGTGTCCGCCCTGAATTTAAGGTCTGTAAAGCACTGCCAGTGTTGTCGATTCCATGAAGTGCTTTGAGTTATTTCATTGAAATGAGGTATATCTTCTTTTATTGAAATGAACTCTTCCTCACAGAATCATGTATTATGGAATTTCTGGATGCGATACCTGCAGAAGACCAGGCAGGCTTACACGCAGAACCCAGTGAACATAAACAGAGACCCCGGGGTAAGGATGGGGTGAGGAGTCACATCAGGGCCTGAGTTTCAGCTCTATACTCTTGTGCATGATGGGTATCTCTCATAGCAAACATGATCTGCTACAGCAGAATATGTGCATTTACCACTACAGAGTCTTGTATTGATACTTGGTGTATGTTATGGGAAGTACATGTGTGTAAATGGGTCCTCTGGCAGCTGTGCCAGCAATCTGGCTCTTTTGTCTGGTGGTCAGAGCTACCATTTATCTCCTTTTGGACCCGGGTTCGAGTCCCGGGTAGGGTGGTTCCCTTCGGCCTTCTACACAACATATCTCTGATAAATACACTTTGACATCATGTGTGCTACTTTTAAGATGAAATTAGTCTTATCATCTGTCTCTATCTTACACCATCTTACTCGCATTCCCTCTTCAGGACTTACCTTCCAACAGTGACCTGGAGTCTTTGGCTCCGAAGGAATCAACAGATGACTCAATACCCAGCAGACCTTCCTCGGTGGTAGAAGGCTCTGGTACCACACCCTCTGCCCCCGGGCTCGTTTCTCATAGCTGTTCCTGGCCTTGACGTCGGTCTGTGTTTTGTCCGTGCGCTGAGATGCACCCCTGTCTCATGCAGGATACTCCAGCGATGCGAGGCTGTCTGTATGTTCAGGCTCTTTGGATGCCGAGTACTACTCTGCGAAGGAGAGGAAGGGCTGCCATCTTATGACCATGCCCCGAACGCTGGCCATGTGCCACATAGCCTTAATCTGGCTTCAGGAGGCCATTACACTGTCAGACTTGCTCAGGTATCCATCAGGACTACTGAGGGTCATGTTTTGGCTTGTTGACACTAAGTTATGGAAACGTGACTAAAAACATTGCTGCGTTCTAAATTGGCTTTCACATTCATAGAGCAGTTGTTGTTTTTCCAGGCTGTGAGCGCTGCGGCCTTCGTTAGTGACCTCAAGTTGGGGTGGTTTTTCCGTTGCAGGCTGGTGTCTCAAAGGCACGTCCCTTACGTCAACGTGCACGAGCATTTCCCTGAACAGATGAGGTTCTTCGGCAAGGATGGCAAACTCTTCAGAGTCGAGGTGGGCAGGCAAGAGCACACTGCTGGACTGTGAGTGAGTAGTGCGTGTGCTGGCGTCTGTGGCGACTCTGACCCGTGCTGGTGCTGTCCAGTCCATCCCCTCCTACAGCGAGGTGCACAGGGAGGCGTTGCAGCTGGCTAAGGTCATGGAGCTCCCCGCCTTTCCTCCCGTTACCCGGGACTGCATCCTCCACCCAGCTCTGCTCTGCTCCCGGTACATGATTGATGCCAACCTTCCTAGTGAGTCTCTCTCTCTCTCTCTGTCTCTGTCTCTGTGTGTGTCTCTCTCTCTCTCTCTCATGTCTTTATATGTCATTTTCTCTTGCCTTGTCATTTCTCACTCTTGCCCCCAGATGACCTTCATATGTTGGTACGTGAGGTGATCAAGAGGACAGCGATGGGGAAAGACCTCTTTCTGACCTTTAACCCTACTGGGTCCAACCCTAAACTCCCCTATTACGACATCCAGGCAGCAGCGATCCTCATCGTCACCCTGAAGCTTCTGTTCAAGCTGGATGACCAGACAGAGTGGTGAGTGTCCCGTCAAACTAACCAAAGCGCCACTTCTGCTGCTCCCTGTTTTTGTATGTTGGGTATGTTGCTTCCAGAGGCTTAAATATTTATATAAGGATTCTAAATGAAAATTAATCCTATCCTTTACATGTTTGGCTTGCTAACCAGCTGTAATGTAATTTATAGTATATTAATTATAATTTATTTTAATTAATTGAGATTGTCCTACAACTGACCATCGGAAGAGGACTGTTGCCAACAAGCTTTTAGCACAAGGTTAATGTGGCATATTCTGTTTACAAGTGGTTACTACGTCTTTAAAGAAATGGCATGAATCTTGTCATTTTACCAGTTTCCATGAGGACCTTTCTTACATGCTTTTTTAAATCAGCTAAAATTTTACAAACTTCAGATTCACACAACTCCTAAAAGCACATAGAGAGAATCTGTTTTAATCTGTTCAAGTGTTTTTTCAACCTTTATGACTGGATTCTTTCATGTACAGAATACATGTAAAAAATATTACAATGTAATTTATATCATTTGTGCATCCATTAATGTTTCAAGGATGTTGTCCAGGAATGCAGATGAAAAAGACCAAGCGAAGAAAAAGACCACAGCAGGTAGTCGAACGTGACCTCATTCCATCATCACACTTTTTTTGGGGAAATATGCGTTTCATGATCACACTGCCGTGGTTACTTGGATGCTCAGTGCGGTAACGTCGATGCTGATGTCATTCCGTACGGGCGATGCTGCTGCTGTCACCCTGCTAGCGTCTCTGCTGGCTTATACTAGCAACTCTGTTGGCAGGCGGCAAGATCAGCAAGATGTTCAGTCTGAGAAGGTGGTATATGAGCGTCCAGTCTGCGCTGGAGCGTGTCAGGGAGGTGGAGAGGCGGGCGTTGACCAGGTGAGAGGACCTGCCCCACGGGGAACGTGCTAACGTGCTCCATGTTTCCTCGCCGGAGTAGCTGTTCCTGGCTTTTGGATGTCCATGCGCTTTTGATTGTGCTTTGCTGCCCTCCCTCAGGCAAGTCTGGAAACCCAAGAAGGCTGTCCTGCCCCTGAAACAAAAGTCCCTGGTCCTAAAAAGGAGACGTAAGTGACGTTTAAAAAAAGGAGATTAAAGGTTTTTTATTGAAAACATGGACAAACAGAAGTTTACGGAGTGGCAGGCAGTCAGCCAGGCGGCGATGCTTCTCCAGAACGTTATCCCAGCTCTCTCCCGTCTTCCCTCATCCCGCCAGGTCTGGCCGAGCAGTTGCAGGACAGTTTCCAGACCTTCACCGATTCCCCTCCGCAGCAGCAGCCGCCCCCACCGTCCAGCTTCCTGTTCCTGTGGGGAGCGGGAGATGGTGCTGACGGACCCAGCCTGCACCACAAACGCCTGGACTTCCTGCTGCGCAAGAAGGATGGAGCCCGACGCCTCGTCAATCGCAAATATTGGCACCCGGCCTTGAGGGTTTGTCACCCACGGTAACAGAAGACAGATTCTTCTTTAACTCCTCCTCCTTCTGCAGATAGTCATTCAGTGTTCTAGTAAACTGTTTGACAAAAAACACTTTTATTACCGACCGTCAACCTCGTGCCCTGTACAAATTGCTTTTAATAACAAGGTGCGTCTTTAAGCTCAAGGTATAATAAAGTAACAGTTTAAACCTTCTCCTTTATAACTGACAGGCAGGAAACTTCCTTGGTTGCCATATTGTCATTCACATCTTAAGTCAGCAAGTGTAAATTGGTTTCATAACCCTTGTAGCAATTATGGGCCAGAATTTTGTTTTTGCCTAAACATTGTTCAAAATGGGTGAAATGTGGTCCGTGCCACCACTAACATTGAACAAGCAACATCAATATTCAGTTAATGACATATATATTTTTTTAAGTCACCTGTAAAAAAATATAAGTGCCTGTATTTCAGGATTTGGCATAGCGAAGCTTTCATGCGTGCTACACTAACGTGGTGTTCTTACTGCAGACAATGCAGGGACCATTTCTCAGAGATGGAGCCTAGCCTGCCCAGGATGTATGTGTGGATGCTGGAGCTGTTCTCCTTCCTGCTGGGGGTCAGGCAGGCCCAGGTGCACAGGGAGGTCGTGGAGGTGGAGCGACGCCTGCTGAGCAGACCGCTGCCTCGAGCAGACGCCCATGAACCTCGGCGTAAGCGAAGGAAGGCGTCTCCCCAGTGACTAAAGGAGTTTTTTAATAGCTTTGGCTATTTGTTACTAACCTGCGGTTTGTGATGATTTAATCTTTGTAAGAATTCCTGACTGACACAGGTGCCTCTGTGAATACATTATGTACAGTTCTATGATTTGTTTTGTGCTTTTTCTTAATTAAAAGAAAGTGTTTTTCTTAAGTAAACACTAAAGTTGGAGTCTTCTCATTTGTCTGTTTTTGGTTTGTAGAAACTTGAAGTTGAACCAATTAGTGTATCATCCTTGTGACTTTAAATGAGTGTGAAGAACTTCAGTGGGGTTCTTTTGCAGCCCCACACACTCTGACTCCTCTCTCAGACTCCACCATTAGTGTTACACAGTACATACAATTGTGGATGACTCGTTCCTAATAAGACAAGAGAAGTCATCAGATAGCACCTGTTGTCATTATCTTAATGTTTTCATTTGTACACGTACCTCACCCAGAACAAAAATCCTTTGCAGATTGGTGTTTTGCAGAGATGTAAAGCAGTGTGAGCCACTTAAATTAGACTTGTTGGGTTGTGTGAAAGCAAACCATGTTAATCTCTTTATTTGTACAACTGAAGATGAATTACACTAATCACATACTGTACACAGGATTGTGAACTATTAGTTGAGAGATCCAAAATCCAAAAATGGAGAGGGGAAAAAGGAGAAAGCTTCAAGCAATGTGTGTTAATAGCTGAATTCTGCATGTGTGCTGGTGCTTGAACATATGTGAACATCTTAGAAGTACCTGTATTTTTGCATAAATTTGACCTAAGACTTCATCAGGTTGTTACACAAATCCTACATATCGATAGAAAACCAAATCAAACAAATGAGACAACGATATTGTTAAGGAAAATGATACAGTACTGCACATCTGTGACAGAAGTATGCGAGCCCTTTGATAATTTGATGATGAAGTCTGAGTCAGGTGTTGTCAATCAGTGGGATGATGGGTGTGAGTGGGCATGTTTTCTAGTTTATGCCTAAAGAACAGGGATCTAGTAAACCGTGATCTTTACAAGATGTTTCTGGTGTCATGGCATGACCAAAGGAGATTTATGAGGACTTAAGAAGAGTTGTTGAGACTCATAAAGCTGGAAATGGTTACAAAACCACCTCTGCATAAAAACAAGGAATTTAAGACCGTTACTACTCTCCCCAGGAATAGTTGGATAGCAAAGATCATGCCAAGAGTAAGATATGTGTAAGGTCACAAAGGAACCCAAGGTGACTTCAAAACAACCAAAGGTGTTTCTCATGTGAACCTTAGCCAAAGTTCATGAGTCCACTGAACAACAATGGTGTTCAGATCACATGGAAAAGCCAGAAGGTTACTGGAACAATGTTTTGCAGACAGCTGAGATCAAAACAGATCTGTTTGGTTTAAACGAGAAATGTTATGTTTGGAGAAAGGAAAGCGCAGCCCCCCTTCAGTGAAACATGGCGGTGGTAGGGTCACAGTTTGGGCATGTTTGGCTGCATCTGGGTCCAGGAAGACTTGCCGTCATTGGAACAATTAATTCAGAATTACACAATTTCTAAAGGAAGCTGTCTGGCCATCTGGCTATGAGCTGAATCTCAAGAGAATGTGGGTCATGCAGCAAGACCATAACCCTAAGCACACAAGTCGTTCTACCAAAGAATGGGTAAAGGGAAAAAGTGACGTTTTGCAAAACCCAAGTGAAAGTCCTGACCTTAGTCCAATAGAAATGTTGTGGAAGGACCTGAAGCAAGCAATGCATGGGAGGAAACCCACCAACATAAATGAGTTGAAGCTGTTTTGTATGGAGGGATGGGCTAAAATTCCTCCGAGCTAATGTGCAGGACTATTCAACAATCACTGGAAACGTTTAGTAACTGCTGCATAAGGGTATCATACAAGATACTGAAAGCAAACGTTTGCGTGCTTTTGCCACACATGTAATATTTTCCTCAAATGAGTAATATTTTTCTTATTCGATTTGGCTCTCTTAATGTACTTCTAGGACTTGTCACAATCTCAAAGGGTTCACAAACTGTCAAGTGAGGTTTTGGGGTTAAAAGAGTTGAACGGTGACTGTAGTTACAAAGACGCGCCTTTAGGGGGAGACAAATAAGTTCAGAAATATTCTTTGTTCCTGTTGCGCTTTGCTACTAACATTCATAAATATAACACAAATTGTGCTTCAGCGTCTCTTCTATATTTCCTTTCTCCATTAAAATAAAGCTGACCTGAGTATGGAGGTAAAAATGTTGCAAAACTTGAGAGCTTGTAAAACAAAATCTGTATTTTTGATGTGAGAACTTTAAAAATCTGAGCGTGAATGTTAAAAATTCACTCGTAGAAAATGTACACGAATATAGCACAACTTCAAATCTCCCCGCCTCGACTTTTGCAACATATCTGTATTTTCAGACAGGTTAATATGTACCATGTAGGTTTTTGCTCCCCTTGTGTAATGAAATCTTTTCAGACGCTAATAGCCTGTTTCACAGGAGATCTTAACGTGTAAATGTGGCTGTCTGCTCCTTGCTGCTCGGTTTGAGCTGCTGCTCCCTCCGTTGTGTGGGAGGCTGTCTGCAGACAGGGCTCATGGTCTCCTTACTCTCACAGAACATGCATTTGTTTTATTGCACATCATCAAGACAAAGATCTCAGAAGATAAAGGAAAATACTATTAGGCACTTATCTATGGAGCGAAGAATGTTGCAAAACTTCAGAGCTTGTTTAAAACAGAATATGAATGCACTCAAATGCACTAAACTGGCTTTAGTTTTGACAAATATATCCAATTTAGGATAAATGATCATTTATCGGGTATAATTTTAAAATAACCGTCTAATATAATCTTATATATTTAATATTACACTTTAAAAAAGCAAAAGTATTTCAAACCCGATTAATTGAGTCATCTAATTTGAATACTCGATTACTAAAATGATCTTTTACTGCAACACTACCTATAACAATCGTAGAAATTAATTCATATGCAAAGTAGGTAGAAAAAATCTCTTTATTACCGACCGTCAACCTTGTGCCCCGTAGAAATTGCGTTTAAAATACAGTACAACTGTAAAAACGCTAAGTCACTAATAATCTAAGCCACTAAATATGTTTGTCATGAATTTAGGTTATGCTCGCCACCCAGCTTGCGTTGTGCACATACGTCAACAGCATGACTCGCAATGCGTGTTAATGGTCTTCAGACGCAATAGCAGAAATATGCAAGGGGTTATGACGTCATCCACCATGACACGCGTTTGAACAGGCGCATCAGCTCAAGTGTTGCTTTGACTGCACTGCAGGCGCGTGCATTCCTGCGGGCCCACAATTCCTGCATGAAATATCAAATTCTCCGAGCCAACAGCCAACGTCGACATAACACAGAACATGGCAGCTCGGACGGACGAAATTAGCCAGCCTGGCCATGCTGCAGCAGAGACGACTAGAGGATGCGCCGGGGAGCGGGAGGGAGAAAAGGGGGAAGGAGGGGGCGGCGCGAGGGTTTGTGAGGACAGGGAGCCTCTGTTCTGCCGTGAGCGGTTTTTTTTCTTCATCTGGCGCCGTTTCCGCGCACACACCAGCTGACTGCTCGTGCATGTAAACACTACCCACATGCTTCCCGCTAGAGCAGCCCTGGAGCAGACACGCAGAACCGAACCACACCCCACTCCCGCCCTGTATCCCTGGAGCAGACACGCAGAACCGAACCACACCCCACCCCCGCCCTTTATCCCTGGAGCAGACACGCAGAACCACACCCCACCCCCGCCCTTTATCCCTGGAGCAGACACGCAGAACCACACCCTACCCCCGCCCTTTATCCCTCAGACACAATACGCCGCACACATGCAGTGCAGTCGCGTGCGGTTGCTTCCCCAGGTGCAGCTCTCTCGCGCGCTTCCTGCCCGGGTCTGCGCAGTCTCGCGGGTTGTCTGCAGCACGGCGTGGTCGTTTCCAGACAGACGGAGCTATTTCAGAGCCGCGACCTCATGTCGCTGCTTCAAAGCATCACGGCGCCATGTGAAAAATTCAGTCTGTAAACCGCAGTGAAAGCGCTTCGCCCGCTGAGATCTCAGCAAGCAATTTGACCTTAATTGACTTCGGTTGTGATCGCCACACCTGATGGTGGGCACACCCTGCACAATAACGTACATTACAGTTCATGCGCACAGGATTTGTATAAAATCCATTGGAAATCTACCGATATAGATAACATAACAGCAGAGAAAAACAGGCTGCTAGTTTTCTTACGTCACCATCTTCTTAGAAATTGATGCACTAGTGATGGTGCCCACTGACTTCATGAAAGGGATAATCGAAACACAAAAGCAGGGTGTTCGCTTAGCTGAAATGTCAGATCCAATCGTTTAACCTGGGAGCATGCATCTCCAAGGTCTTTATGAGAAGATTATAAATGCTGAGCTAAAACGATCGAGACGGTATCTTTCTTTTTGTGTCTCAGCGGGAGTTTTGTCATTGACTTAACAGAAATTCAAACATGCGTCCTTCGGTACTTAACCTATTTATTCTCGTTTTTCCACATTTCTAATAATTATAAAATTAACACTATGCAAAATTCTACAAGGCAATCAAAAGTGATTAAGAGTGAACAGTTAATATTGACTGAAACCCGAAGTGTTACTGTTAAAACCAACATCTGCTAAAAGCTTATCTTGGTGCTCTTACAAGTGGTAAGAGTTCTTGTTAATCTTTTTTTGTGCATTTAAATATGTTAATAGTTAAAAAACAAAGTAGGGTTCCTTTATGTGTGCCACCCAGAACAAGATATATGAAGAAAAAAAAGATTCCACTGACTGAACTTGCAACCATACTGAACAGGAAGTATGGATCAGTGTGATGCACACAAAACTTGTCCCAATAGCATGATTGTTGTTTTATAGATATTTCAATAATAAAATTGATAACTTTTTTTGTAGATCAGCTTTCATAGGCCTGAATGTTTCCAATTTTCTTAAAAAAGGCTACAACAGAACACAATTACTAAATGTGTCATCAAGATTGTCTACCAATCAGAACGTTTGTATTGCCAAATTTGAGTCATAACAAAGAATCATATCTATTCATATTAGATTCATTTTACTAGTTTCTTTACAGTATTTCACTTCTACAGCAGTAAATGTGTGTTCGGGGACACCAGATGTTGTTTCCTATCTTAAAACTCCACAACCAGACATTACCTTTTATACATTTGTAGCCATTTCTAATACATTGCATATACACCACAACTATGCACGAAAACATTTCTATGACACAGTTATTGTATAAGCGTAAATAAAACGCAATACACTATTTAGCATGATATTATAATATACTGGTAGTTTCATAAATACACTTAATAACCACTGCCTTAAAAACAGTTCAGGTTTTTATTCAGAGATTTTTGCTGACCGTTTTACAGCCCTTGGACCCCTGTCTTGTAGTGTAGTGGTCACTTATCCATCTTTGGGTGTTGGTCCATATGCAGTGCGTTCCCACTCTCCTGACAGTGTAGACTGTTGGGTTTGAAGCTGCTTGTTTCAGGCCCCAGACACTGTATGCAATGCTGTTTTGTCAATAATATGCTGAATATTCCTTATATGATTTCAGTGAGAAACCTGTACTGAGTCTAAACTCGCCCAACCTGACTTATAAATCACTACAGATGCCGCCAGTATCACCCATTTTACAAATGCATTCCATTGATTTTTGCAGTGTTCTGCGGAGCGAAGAGTTAAGGCTATGTAACCCTCAAAGCATGTTGCATCTGAGTGTTTAAATAAAGCCTACCCTCTGTTTTTGGTGAACCTACATTTGAGGACCCCACCTATCTTAACACAGGGCTTACAGTTACTGCAGGCATGCTGAAGTGGCAGTCCTCATCTCTCTCTCCCTCAACCGACATTCCACCCATGCTGCCAGTGCAGTTTTTCCTTCCGTGGCCCAAAACAGACGATACATCTGTCACCGAGCCCTCTACGTAGGAAATGTGTTGGCTCACTTCCCACTTGCACTCCTTCCCCTCTCTCTCTTTCACACACACACACACACACACACACACACACACACACACACACACACACACACACACACACACACACACACACACACACACACACAATGTCCTCCCATGCCTTGCCCCTACACATGGCCCCAACCAACACCCTCTTCAGATTCCACCACGTCCAAATAATCACTCCACCAAGCCGATGAGATTTTGCGTTTCGATGCTTCTTGACGTTCACCACATGTCTTACGGTGGCTTTTGGATGAATGCAGAGGGTGTGTTCCTAGAAACCTTCTCCTCACTCTGGGAGGGTCTATAAAATCAACAGAATTTGATCTTTCGGTCATAAGTACCGAGTCTACAGATCCACATCTCACTGTATGCACTTCAAGAGCTTAGACGCAGAGAAGAAGGGAAACCACGACACTTTAAGATAAACTGTGGAACTTAAATAATAAAAACGTTTGCCAAATGCCAAAAAAAGCATTAACATTTGAGCTAACTTCAAAGAATGATATCCATGAAAGAATATCCATTTAGTAAGCCTATCCACTTACTATTTCTAGAATACATTGCATATCAGACATATTTGTTTGAGGCGTCCAAGTCCTTCAGATTGCTTTTATGATTTAACCTCTTTATGGTGGTGATGGAGTTGCACCTCTTTGCCTATTTACTTCCAAGTGTTGGTAGAAACAGCGTTATTTGCTGTGGTTTCCAAGACAACACCCACCCAATTAGCATTTGGTATGGTACTGTGTCAAGGTAATGGATGAATTTCTAGTATGCAATTAAATTCTCATCTAGGGTCCCCTGTTTAAAAGCGAAGCTTCAGATAAACACGGCACGCCCATACATTATGAAAACATGACTATACAAGGTAAAAATGGAAATATAGGTCAGTTGGGCACTGGAGCGCTGTGATTTGGTCTCATTGTAAACATTACCCACCTTGTTTACATAGCATTGCTCAATCTCAGTCTTCTTCCAGTCATGCAGAATTTTAGTTAATTTTAGCTGTAACATGAAATAGTTGCAAACATGCAGTCTTACATTGCTTGCCTACTGATATTCAAACACAGCTTTTTAATCCCATATCTATTTATAAAACAGAATTTAATCAGTACCCCCACTTAATTTATTATACTCGTGATGTCATTTCTGATTGATTGAAAATGAGCTTACAAAGTGAGTGAAATGATGAGATGTGCAGCACTATCTGGAAACAAAAACCCGAGGAGCAAAAGCACGCAGGACCGTGGAGGCAGCGTGGCGGCCATGTCTGTTTTTTTCCTCTGTGTGTACATGGAACAGCTGTCAGCTGAGGGGGAAGGAGATCTGAGCTGCCTTTTCTCTTTGACTGGAGGTTGTCTAGAGCCATGCTCGACAGGTTTAAAGGTATATATACTGTATGTGTGTGTGTGTGTGTGTGTGAGTGGGCGGGTGGGTGCATGTCTGACTGTGTGCATATAATCTTTCAACTGGAGATCATTCTCTGTATTTCAGTGATCGTTCTCTGTATTACAGTGATTTCATAATGGCATGGCTTCCCTCCTTATTATGGATTAGACGTTTGACTTTTCAGCTGACTCCATGCCACATATTAAGAGAATGAGAGCAACACTGAACACCTCCGAAATATCACAAAGCACCATCCTTCTCTTCGACACTAACTCCACTTTAGTTGCCCTTGTTCCCATGACAACATGTGTTTGGGATCCCCTCGAAACAAAGGCAGGTCTGTCTGATGTCACTATTGATTCGTGTATGGATAAAAGATTATATGTTTATGGGTTGTTTCAGGCTGGAGCTTCCCATTTTAACAATGGTGGTTATCAATCTTTGCTGCATAGATGCAGCACTGTCTGACATGCCTTGTTCATTATTTATTCACCCATATATGTATTTATTCATACATCTGTCATTAAATAAATTGCACTTGTCATATGATGAGAACTTCATTTACTCAATGCATCAGCGTGAATGCCTTGTACAATAACAAACCCGTTCTTAACGGGCACAGTAAAACACAGTCAAATCAGGCTGCCCTGGTTTCTCCACATAAAGATCTGAAACAGAGGGTGGGACTCTAGACGCTCTTTGTCTACAACCACCGCTCTCTGCAATCTCTGACAGCTCGACACGATCTCATCGTGGTATTATAACATTTCCCCATAACTTCTAAAAAAACATTTACTATGATTCCTGAAAGTGGCCTATAGCCTTTGTGTCGCACGTCGTACTACGAGTTTTGCAGTGCGTGTCCGGATGAACTAGGAGACACAAAAGGGTTTTCAGGGTTAACACAGCTACAACAAAGAGGCACAGGCTTCTGCTAGGCTCCACCCTAGGCTTCTCTAAGGGGAAGCAGTTCACAGCCTCTGAGCTGAGGGTTTTTGAGTTCAACTCCCCCACACCCACTCTAGGAAGGCAAGTCCTCCCCCTTCTTCTACCGCCTGGAAATCAAATGCGATCGTCAAAAGGGTGCAGATTCAGACTGTTACATTTAGCACAAAAACGTCGTTTTGTTTTGTTTATTTGATATGAAATTAAATGCACGGAGAAGCAATTGTCTGACTAAAGACCGATTACTTTGATAGCTTCATCAGATTCCCCTTAAGCATCGTTTTGTAACCTACATGTATACTTTTCCCCCCTTTGTTATCTTAAGTAACCCAGATAAATGCCCAGCGAAAGTTCTCGAACAGGTCTGGGTCTCGTGAGCCCTACTGTGGACATTTAAACCAGCCTCGACCCGTGGCATCAAATGTGATTGTTTATGTTTCCCTGCATCGCTTTGTCCACGCAGGCGTTGTCTCCTCGTCTGCGCATGCCAGACTTCCCTGGCACGGCAAGCCAGACGCGTGCGAGTATCTCACGATTCCGCTCGTGCGCCTCTTCGACCTTTCCCCCAGTTCTCGAGCGCCGAGTTCACCGGGTTTACTCTGACACCGTTGACTCCGCGGCCACGCCCTCCAACAGCCACGCACCCCCTCTCCGCCAATCGGCTTCTGGTCACGTACCGATCACGCGCTTTCTTGGCTCCCATTGGCCAATTTTTGCTACACCTTTGTTTTTGATTGGCGACACGTTACCACCCGCCAGACTGCTCTGAATTTTGTTTCTGTTTTTTTCCCCCCTTCTCCGTTCCTGATTCACTCAGCTGGGGTTGGACCTCGCTGTAAAAAAGTGATTACACTTATGTGTCCGGGGTGCGCCGAACGGCTGTTGTGCTTCTGCGCTCTTGTTGTTATCTGTTGACTTTGTTACTCGTAGATGCTCCGCATGCCGACTTTTGCACCAGACTCTGGCCAGGTAAGTTGATTTATTATTAAGGGTTAACTGTCTGTTTGCCACTTTTGCGTAATTTGCGCAAAGAGTCGGTGGAGATAACGAGCTGACGCGTCCTGTTTGTTTTTTACAAAGTTGCATATTCCCTAATTGGGCTATTCACAACATAATTGCAGTTTTTTTTCCATATCAGTGCGGTCTTGGATTTGATTGGATGAAACATTAAATCAGTATTTATTTACACCTGGCCATGTTTCAATAATTTAAAATACATATTTAAAGAGTTTCCTTTCCACGTTAATGCACTTTTACGCATTAGAAGTGTGTGCAGAGTTGTGGTAGACAATAAAGCGTTTGCCGCAATCAGTGTTGTGCACGGTGCCCACTGGAAGAGTATCTGCAGTGCCGCTAAAGATCTTTGCAGCAAATGCAGTGAGACCAGTTCTGTCTTCTTATTTAAAGTAACGATGAAGCGATTGATTGAATAACGTATGAATGTAAGTAGTTGTGCATGATATCAGTTCGCATCAGAAGTATGTACGTGTATACACTAATTATCAGTATGATTCGTCTATCTGTGTTCTCTGTGAAAACGGTTTTAGTAGTGTAGTTGACTCTAAAGGTTTCCTTGTAACAGTTTTGAGGTGTAGCCTATAGTACTTCCTCATCCTCATGTGCACACCCTTGCAGAGTTTTTAACATTTTAACTCACAAGGCGGTTTGGTGGAGTGGACGTCACTCTTAAGTCTATTTCTGGCAATGGGAGGTTCCCAGTACAGTTGGCGT
Source organism: Brachyhypopomus gauderio (assembly GCF_052324685.1). Taxonomy (NCBI): domain Eukaryota; kingdom Metazoa; phylum Chordata; class Actinopteri; order Gymnotiformes; family Hypopomidae; genus Brachyhypopomus; species Brachyhypopomus gauderio. The sequence goes on along the minus strand of NW_027506925.1, from coordinate 386,490 downwards.
TACCGGAGGGCCTGTGGTGTAGCCGTTATTTGCAGAGCAGAGATGGGCCCCCTCTCTCATGAGTAGCAGTTGCTATGTGCAGTTCAGCTTTCTGCAAACGCTTGACAAATAATCAGGTCGTCTATTTCCTTTTCCCACTTTATCACCTAAATCAATTCTGCCACAGGACTTTGGTTTACACTTGACATTGTAATAAATGCAGTCGGAGGTCCTAATAGCTAAATGTGAAATATAATTATGGTTGCTGGTATGGATGTGAGGTTATATGTTGATGCAAAGTAAAATAGGTTTTTCCTGAGTCTAGAGAGCAATGGCTGATATTACTCCAGTATCCTGATAGTCACATGGCTTGCTGGTCACATGGTTTCGTACTGAATTAAAATGTAATTTCAAGCGAGAAGCAAAAATATTCTGTTGAATAATTTGTTGTTATTCACAGTTGAGCAAATTAAGATGGAGAATCACATTTTAAAATGTTGTTGGTTGTGATTGTGGCCTAACGAATGCAATATTATCTTAATGAACATGCTTTGCCTCTTTTACCTGCTTCAGGTCAATCTTGTGGATATCTGTGAGGTGATGATGGAGAGAAACAGGATGGAGAGTGTGAAGTCCTGCCCCACCTCTCTGGAGTATCATGACCTTGAGGCTGCAGAGGCCCTGGTGTGCATGAGCTCCTGGGTCCAGGGGCCCCAGAAGCCCCGCCCGCTGACACCCACCTCAGACTCCTGTGACTCGCTCAGTCTGCACCCCGAAACCCTGGAGTCCCCCAGAGATCTAGTGTCCCTATCTTCACTAGTGAGTTGTTTTTGATTGTTTTGAGGATTATACTTTTACACCCAAGAATCAGCATTATTTGTGATTATTTGTTTTATCTATATGACACTATGATTTATGAATATACTAAAGAACTGATGGTAAAATAAAGAAAAAATAAGTGTTTTGGAATTTAAGCTCTGGAAAAAATTACATAGTTCACATGCTAATTTGACTTTCTCTTCTTCCCCACCAGTGCATGACCCCACCACACAGCCCTAGCTTTGCTGAGACACCTACCACCTCTGCTGTTCTTACCACCGTGTCTCCTCTAGCTGGCTTGGGCCTCAAACCAAGCGCCTCACAGTCCACAGTGTGCCCCGGTCCAACCACTGGTGCAGTGACCCAGACTAGCCAGCAGGGTGCACTCCTTTCGAGCTCTGTTCAACCTCCGCTAGTCGAATCCTCTGCACCCTACAGGGCTATGGCTACCAGTGTCATACGTCACACTGCAGACACATCTCTAGACTGTCGCCTTCCTTCCGTTACCCCAGGGCAGGAAAAACTCTGCCCTTCAGAGAACCCTGACCAGCACTCTGAGCTCAGCTGTGGTTCCAAAGCCCAACTCGCCATACTGACGGAACCACAGCTGCGAGGTTCTCCACCAGCTGCTTCCTCCACCCGCTCAGTCAGCCCCCCCACCCCTGTGTCCCAGTCCTCCCAGGCCATTCCGCAGTCACCCATATCCAACCCTCCTGTCCTCTGCCAGGTGTTTCCTGTTAATGGGCAAACAGGAATCCTCTCTGCATTCGTTCAGACTCACGTTCAGATGCAGGCCACTGGGCCCAAACCCATTCTTCCACAGTCGTCGTCGTTTTCACAGCCTCTGCTCATGGGCCCTCCTGTGGCTCAAGGCACTGTGATGTTCGTGGTCCCTCAGTCTCCAGTGTCTCAGACACCTCCATGTCAACAAAACGTTGTGACTGTTGGTAACACCAAGCTCCTGCCCCTGGCCCCTGCTCCAGTGTACCTGCCCTCAGGTCACAGTGGGGGCACCGCACAGACTGACTTCTCCCGCAGACGGAACTATGTCTGCAGCTTCCCAGGATGTAAAAAAACTTACTTCAAGAGTTCTCACCTAAAAGCCCATCTGAGGACCCACACAGGTTGGAAAATATTCAGACAAAACACAAACTGATCTAAAACCTGTACTAAATGAATTAAGCATTTGGGTTGTTTCATTTGTAAAGATATTAGCCATTCTCATCTTTTAAAATTAAATATTAATTAAAAATTAAAAATATTAACTCACCCTTTGTCTGAGTTATGCATAAAGTGTCTTGTTTGAAACACAATCTTGAAAATGCTGATGATGTACTTCTGTTTCTGTTGCTCAGGTGAGAAGCCCTTCAGTTGCCACTGGGAAGGTTGTGACAAAAAATTTGCACGCTCCGATGAACTTTCCAGACACCGGCGCACACACACGGGCGAAAAAAAGTTTGTGTGCCTCGTCTGTGATCGGCGATTCATGCGAAGCGACCACTTGACCAAGCACGCTCGCCGTCACATGACCACCAAGCGGTCTGCGGCGTGGCCTACAGAGGCCCGCCAGCTAAACAAAATGGCGCCCTCCCAAACACCTTCAACACAGTCTTCTCTGGCCCTGAGTGTGCTCGTACCTGCCTCAAACTAGGCGTTCATTCACGCCACTCAGTCACCTCAGGACAATATCCCACTGACCACTTTACAGGGGAAACTGAAAACCAAGGCTGCTACACGTCCATGTATAAAACAAACTGACCTTGCACTGGATTTTTTTCTACCATGGTTGTTTATAAGGAATTATTGTTTACTTTTATATAAGTTATGTCTCCCCAGATGTATGCACTCCCTTTGCCAAAGTCTTTGAGTCTGTTCGTTACTTCTATTATGCCATTGTATATTTGTACATAAACATATCTATATGAATGTAACGTGTATTCAAATGTGCATTTATTGACAATATATGAATAAATGTTAAGTTCCTGTAAAGTGAACAGTATTCTTACCTGTGATGCTACCTAATCTCTTGCTTTGCAAATTATTTAAAGATGAACTTCTGAAGTTTCAAATGAACCATCATGTTTATGTAGTCCAAATGTTTCATTCCAGAAAACGTAACTGAATTTTATTTAAAAATTGTTTGATACTAGAAAGTCATTTATTCTCTCAAAGATAGTCAAGCCATGCCTCAACAACAGGCTCTGTACAATTTCCAATCACTGTATATTTTCACAAATAAATACATAATATTACAATATAGTAAGATTCAAGATGCCTTTATTTCCTTTCCACACAGCTTACAGAGGAGACCAAAACAATACGTTTCTTATCCAACCACACAACGATATTTGACGGCACAAGCGCTGTATAGTTACACAACACTCATAACACCCAGTAACACGCTTCATCGAATCACATTACGCTGAGGTGAAGCAGTTGGGGGGAGGTGGGGGGGCGCGACCAATCGCGGATGACGATTAGCTGTGCTGTGCTCACTGATTGGTTAATACTAGACCCACCCATTAGCCTTACTGCTGTTCTGAGAAAGGATTGGCTGCGTCTCGCAGCTGGGCGTTACATTTCGTGGGGCGGAATAGGCCACATGGAAAGCAACGTCTGCATTCTGTATTCTGTAAGATAGCTGGAGCTGTCGCTGGAGCTACGTTTGTTTGTATGAACCTCTTTAAAAACTAGTGTCGCTATGGCTGAACTTGCGAGTATAAACATGTCTTTGTGCTTATACCAGGCGAAACGATTAAGCGGTTCAATTCGTTCCTCAAAGCTGTTGACTAGTTGTTTTCAAAATGTATATTACATTTATAGTTTTGATTGCTTCTTTGTATAAAGCAACTGCAACAGTGTTTGCGAGGTGGGAAACCAGTGGTAACCCAGACCTCTCTATAAATTATTTTGTTCAAGATCAGGCGATTTTGTAAGACGTTTACAGTCACCTGAAGACATCACTTACACTCACACGGGCTCAAGCACGTATAATAATAATAATAATAATAGTTGTTATTATTATTGTTATTTTTTATTATTATAAGTGCAGTCAAGTCAATCATTTATACATCCACACCCTCATTTAATTATTCCTATTTTATGAACTGCAAGTTTATGTTATCACTATTATCGTCATTCTCATTCAGGTTTTTGAAAATTCTGCTATTAAGTTCTCAAAATTCTCCATAAACAGCAGATGATAAAACAATTGACTATATGTAGATCAGTGTCCCAAGCACCTATTCTGACTCCAATCTAACAGACTAATCACCAGTCAAAGCCCTGGACCAATCACAAGTCCAGGCATCATCACCAGTCCAGGCCCTGGACCAATCACCAGTCAAAGCCCTGGACCAATCACCAGTCCAGGCATCATCACCAGTCCAGGCCCTGGACAAACCACTGGTACAGGAATCAGATCAAACACCAGTCAAAAAGCAACAACCTCAACATCAATAATCATGCTAAAGATATTTAGAAAGAAACCAAAATTAATCACATTTTGTGCAATTTATATTACATATATTACAAACCCGATGTTCCTGCAGAATGGTCACCTCCCCACCACGTGTATTGACAATGAACTTGATATATTTGCCATGGCAAAATCATCTGGACATGATCCTATCCATATTAGACAAATACATTTTGATTTGGCCCATAGACGTGGACTGTTGTCTTCATTGCCACATTCTACAGAAAATGTACATGTAAATTTAATCAGAAATTGTTAAAAGCAAGTAGTCAAGTGAAGACATAAAAAAGGTCTGTGTTTGAAACATTAACAAGAGGCTGAAACTAATACCTCCACTGAATCAAGAGGGGATACAGGAGGTAAATCCCACAGACCATGAGAATGTGTACACAGATTTGCCCACTCAACCCTCCTCTGAAGACACTAATGGAAAGACTTTGGCAGATGTCCTGTTATACCCACCTAAAGGAAAATGGCTTGCACATGGGATGTTTCATACAGAATGTCCTGAACAAGCACCACTTAACTATCCAATTGTAATCACATCACAAAGATCGTCACATTGTAATGGAGATCTTGTCCGTTCCATGCTGTGAGCTATTGTAATGGACAGAAACACAAGACAACCTCAAAGTTTTAAAGACTCTTTTATTGGGACCCACAGGGCTGCAGTGGCAAACACCATCAGGACTCTGAAAAACAAATAAACAATCGTGATTATCTTGCACTGTTCAGGGTGGCCAACTGATAGTATAGAGGATTATTATTTTCCATGCATTTTTAACTGTTTATTGGGTTTTCAAATGAGGGGGGGGGGGGGGGGGGGAACCTGCTTTCATGGTTCTGAAAAGGGGTTAAGGTTCCAGCATGAATGTTTTAATATTAAATGTTTTATATTAATCCTAAAATATTGACTAAATAATAAAATGTTTGAGTTAAGTTAAAATAGAGAAATATAATTAGAACTTTGTACATTTTAAACCTTACCTGCAGGCGTGCCGGCGGGTGGTGTTGAATCCAATAGGCTGATGGGTTTGTAAAAGGCAGAACTCGGTGATTAGAGGGAGAGCTGGCTTGGGATGCAGATAGGTTTTAAGGCCTGGTTGATATGTGTGTATTGAGTTAATTAGTCTATTTTGACTTGTTTTCCTTTTTTTAGTTTTTTTTCTCTTTATTTATTAATGTCTGTTGGGTTTTGAAGGCACTCCTCACTGGGGACTTAATAAACCTGTGCATCTGAACTTCCAGTCCTGTTTTTCAGTTTGTTTCTATCTGCAGCTATCCTGCAACACACACTAACAGTAACTGTAATTGATAATAGATTTATCTAAATAAAATCACATTTCTTAAATATTGCTTTACAACTTTTATACATTATTTCATGGGCACAATTGCATACTGTGAGCACTGTTATGAGTGTGATACCTTTAAATGGATTCATTAATTGTTTCATAGTAAGTGCAGATATTGATGGAAAAGTGGACACTGTGTGGATGTCTGTGACCATAGAGATTAAAGTAGAGGCTTTGTTAAAAGTAACATGCACTATCTGAAAAGAAGAAAACTATCATATAGTGAAAAGTCCAATGGTGAACTCTAGTGACCAAAAGCTCTATTAAATGAAGAATTTAATCTGGATTTTAACATATTTGTTTCTTGAATTGTGTATTAATTAATTTTAACATATTTTTGAAGCTGAAGAAATTAAATAAGAACCACTTAAGAACCACTTTTTCTTTATTGTAATTGTAATTCTATATTATCATGGATAAGCAACACCATGCATGTTTTCTTAGCATTCTTTGTATTTCCTTACTATATGTTTGTATATGCTTTCAACAAACTCACTACTAATGTAGATGTTAGACACAACTAAAATGTTCTGTAAGACCATACTGGTAGCAGGATAAAATACCCAGTAATTTATGGTTAAATGTGATCTCCACAAAATGTACATTGCATTATACAACTTCTCAGAACAATCTAAACGCAGCAAAGGCAGTTCAGACACCTGTACTGAATGAAAAAAACAAACCAGAACTGGTCTTGTGACCGGAGGGTTGTGGGTTTGATTCCTAGGCCCTTGAGTGAGGCACTTAACTCCAAGTGCTCCCTGGGTGCTGGGTTAGGGTTGCCCACCGCTCTAGGAACGTGTGCACCACAGTCCCCCTGTGATCACGTGCATGTGTGTTCACACCGCACAGATGGGTAATTGCAGAAGACATCACAATTGACAACTTAACTAATGAAATCTTGATTTGCATAGCTTCTTAAGAAATAGAATGAAATTCAATCAGACCGATCTGGAAGCCATGTCAACAGCAGTTGGTCAAACACAAAGATGATTCAACATGTTAGCCATAGAATGCAGATATGTGTTTCAGCCTTTTCTCTGTGTGTATTGTATTTGTTTCTTTTTTAACATTAGCATGAAGCTGATTCAGGGAATGCCAAGAATGTGCAAAGCTGTCACCAAAACTCAAAGGCAGCTTCTTTAAAGAGTCATAAAATACATTCTATTCTAATTTAACACTTTTTTGTATATTACATAATTCCGTTTGTATTTCTTCATAGTCTCAATGTCCTCAATATTAATGCATAACGTGTCATGCATTGGCACACACCCAGCCAAACAAAGACCAACAACCTGCAAGCCTATAATTCAGATTGAGGGTCTCCTGTTTGTCATTTCTCCTTTTTGTTTACTGATGTATGTTTCTGTTTGGTGCTCGGCATTCTCCCGTTTGCCTCATCATTGTTTTGTTCATTAAAATCTATTTTTGTTTTATCTGAAAATGCCATACAGTATGGAAAATAATTAAAGGAAAAAAAAAACATTGAATGGGAAGGTGTGTAAATATATAGAAATATAAATAAATATAAATGTAAATATATAGAATTATTTTAGACAATTCCTACAGGCCTACTAATACATTTCATGTAATAGTTTAACTGCTGTGAAATATCAGACAATTAGTCCTCTACCAACATGGAAACTGCGTTTTTTTTCTCTTTTTTAAATCACATTTTCCCAAATACATCACTTCCTATCAGCATATTTCTTCTTTAAATAACTGCTTTAAAGAAGTGCTCATCAGTTGTTCTGAAATCTGCAAATTCTGAAACTAATTAACATATTTAATTAATCTGATTGGTTAATAAAATCTACAGAAGATTGGATAAGGAATATTAATTTGATGATTGAATTAGGGATATTGTTGTGTGTTATAAATGATCCCCAAACAGATCTGACAGTTATAACTTTGCCACATCTTTGTTTTCAATGCTTTGTGCATTGAGCTATTTGTTTTTTATTCTCTTTTTCAAGCTCTTCCCAAAGCAAACCTTCATGTTTCTTTAAGATTATTCTGAAGGTTCACAAAAACTACAGTACTTCTGCTTTAAATTGCAATTAATTTTACCTCTGTTGCAATATTCTAACTTTGGAGTTCAGCATGCTAGTATTAGTCATTTCAAATCTTTAAATTCCTATTTCTTTCATTTTAAGGGTTGCAAGTCTGCAGTGTTGTATGTTCAGTGAAGATGTGGAAATCTAAAAATCTAAAAAACTAAAAAACATGCAATAGCACATGTTCAGATGAAGAAGGTTAATAAATTCCTAACAACTTAGTAAATTCATAAACAAATAGCATATTAATTACATTATTAATTTCAGTCATTTTTTTTTCTTTTTGCAGGTTTCCTACAATGTGTCTCTGCATTTGGTGCTTAACATTACATTTTAACTGTATAAATTATTTATCTGAATGAAACAACTTTGAATGAAACAACTTTGAATTTTACTATGTTTAACTAAGCATATCTGTTTTACAAGTTGTTCATTATTATTATTTTTAGTTACCTAGGTACCTTGCGTAGTTCCATCATGTATTACAGACTCGATCTACAGGTGTATGAATGATTAATATAATTTGATTTGCCTAAACATGATTGACAGGCACTAAAGCTTAGTAGACAAACTCGACCCTTCTGTTTCTTACACTGATATAAAATAACTGAATCATGTGTTACAAACAAACCACGATGTAAATAGTCCAGTCTCGAGTAACCGTTTGGTTGCATTCGAACTTACCGATGACTAAATGTAATTTAGTGGACTAAAGATATGAAACACTTGAGGACAATGTAATAGAGCATTAGTTATGGAGGCACTTTTACTATGACGATACTTTATCTGTCAGGTTATGGGAGGTATTTCCTGCCAATAATAAAACTAAAATGAAAATACTAAAATGAAAATGAAAATACCGTTTTGCCATTTCTTTTTCCATACATGTGTGAAAATATTATGACAAAATTAAAAATAAAATGAAATCACTTAATTTGCAATTTAATTTTTCACTCGAGCACGGGTCATATGTGACAAATATAAAATTAAAATTAAAAAGGAGGATTGGCGCTACCTGCTGGTGATTTTCTTTTTCATTTTCCACTTTTCATTTTCTTTTTCCACTTTTCATTTTCGTTTTCAACTTCACCAGCATGCAAATACATGTAAATGAACAGTAGGCGGAGCTACAACTACAGAACCTCCCGCGAAATCCAGAGAGGGCAGCACACGGCAACATGACTGACGTTTTACTAGAAACGGCAAATGAGATTGTGAGGTTGGCGAATTGCCAGGACGAAGATTATATATTACTTAGGTGTGAAGTTATCTTAGACAGGCTTGGCGATATCGAAGCTTTCACAAACATGCAGGTAAATACTGTTGTATGGCGGAATCTACGTGAAGTGGTAGAACGCTTAAGGTCTGGATTGGGGGCCATGGAAAACCGCCCAGTGCGAGGTCGGCCTAGGTTGGACGTTGACGAAGAGGCCATGATGACTTGCACGCGATACGGAATGACAGCTCAGAAAATTGCGGGACTCTTCGACGTTTCAGAGAGAACAGTAAGGCGAAGGATGGAAGAGTTTGGACTGAGGTAAGGAAGAATAAATTTAATATCCTACTAACCTAAAACTAATAGAACTACACGTTCTTTGTTTGTGTTTGCACGCTAAATTGCTTTTCACCATAGCTAATACAACTACCACCAAAGCAGTTAAGCTATTCTACTGTATGAGAATCGACTCAAAATGTTAAGTGTCTGTAATTTGTCTGCTTGATATATTAGCTCAGTGTTTCCCAACCCTGCTACTGGAAGCGCAAAGCCTTGACAATTTTAGTAAATTCCCTGCTTTAACACTTCCAGTACTACTCTGAAAGGGTTTGCTAATGAGCTGATTAGTTGAATCAGGTGTGCACATAAAAATGTGCAGGGCAGGTTTCGAGACAATAACAAAGTCCAATGGTAGTAAATGTTTCCACATTTTATTTTATCTTTAGAGTGTCTGACTTTTACTCCGACATCAGTGATGCAGACCTTGACCACACTGTTGAAGAAATCCAGAGATTGTACCCTAACTCAGGATACAGAATGCTTCATGGCCATCTAAGGTCAAGAGGGCTTCGAGTCCAGAGTAAATATTAAAAGAACAGCTTATACATAATTGTACATAAGATGCATATGTAATTAAATCATTTAAATCGGGCACTGTGCATTGTATACATGTTTTACTCCTGACTTGGAAAAAACGAATCCATTGATCAATCAAAATTTTTACAACTGTTGTAGTTGCAAAGCAGCTTCACAGAAATCTAATAAAACAAAAATGTAAAAAAACACAATAAATAATATAATATTCATTACAAATTAACCTTATTAAGAACATATGCATCAACTACTCTTGTGTTTCAGCCTCAAGAGTACGATGCTCTCTTCGAAGAGTGGACCCTGAAGGGTCACGAATAAGGGCCCTTTCAGCACCTGTGGTAAGGCGTCGGCAGTACACTGTGCCCTGCCCCAATGCCATGTGGCATATTGATGGCAATCATAAACTTATCAGGTACTCGGATAAATATATTTATTCAAGAAATCTTTTATTTACCATTTTTAAAAATACACTAATTTGGTTATTTACATATAATCTTCATTCAGATGGAGGATAGTACTTCACGGCGGCATCGATGGTTTCACCCGGCTGATAGTTTATCTTTCAGCTTCAACCAACAACCAGGCATGCACTGTGCTTAACTACTTCATTGCCGCTGTCAATGAATATGGCTTACCGTCTCGTGTGCGCTCAGACAAAGGAGGTGAGAACATTGGTGTAGCTGAGTTCATGGTGGCAAACAGAGGAGAGGGCAGAAATTCCCACATCACAGGGAGAAGTGTACACAATCAGAGGTATGTTTACAACTTATAACTAGTGTACACTTAAATACCCCTATGTCTAATCACATCTTATCTGTTTAACATAAAACAGCACATGAATATTGTTAATATTCAGTAGCAGGTGTTTAGCAGTAAGAAAAAAATTTATTGAGCATTGGATCCCCTAAGGAGATCTTAAGCTTAATGTTGAAAACCTCTAAGCTCTTGTCCAAATGTATAGGCTTGGCTTTAACCATAAAGCCCCTGGGAACAGATTTTGCAATATTGACTTCTTTTGTACAATACTTTTTGGGTGTGGTTCTGGGCAGTTTAAATAGAAAGCTCAACGCAAAATATGAAGGACACTCCTCAAATCTCTCTGTGAGAATGGTGTGGTCTAATATTCTAATGAGTGTGTGACTGACCCAGGGGCTTTAAGTTATCTGGCTAAGAAGAGAAACCCTGCTTTGTGAAATTCCCTCAGGACTGGCACTGTGAACCATTGGTCCAGGACGTCAAACTAAGTTTTGAGTGGGATGCACACAGCCTTGAACATTTATTTGCCCTCTTATAACATTTTTAGTTAAACACTAAGACCATGCAAATTGGCTTTCTAGTTTTATGTTGTGATAAATTAGGTAAACTGTTAAAACTATGCATGGATGTGCCCTCCAGTTTGTCAGCTGGTTATTTAAGAGTCATTACTTGTTTTTGTTTCAGAATTGAAAGGCTCTGGAGAGATGTATATGAGCATGTCCTGGACATGTTCTATCACATCTTTTACAATCTAGAGAGAGAGGAACAACTCAATCCTGACTCTGACATCCACATCTTTGCCCTCCACTGGAGTTTCCTTCCTCACCTGCAAAGGCACCTAGCCTTCTTCAAGAATGCGTGGAACCACCACGGGCTCAGAACAGAAGGCAATCAGTCTCCTATTCAGCTTTGGATGGGACACAGAACACAAATGAATGAACATATTCAGGTAAATACTCAAATGATGCAAATGAGAAATCTTTAAATCAGGGATGGGGAACCAACACAGTTTGGTGAATTCCACGCTGTAACACACTAAACATGCGCAAATCCAGCACTGAGTTCCCCACTGCTACTTTAAATATGAGTACATTTAAACAGTATTAGATAATATTAGGGCTGCACATTATATCATTTCAGCATTATTGCAGTGTGAATATGCACAGTAGTCACATTGCAGGATGTACAATGTCTCATGCAATGTAAAATGTATTTGCTTGATACAAAAGAAAAGGCAGATATCTGCCCAACAATGTTAATTTTACTCCACTGGATACACCGAGTGCATTATTCATGACATGTTGGATAACTGATTTCTGGTGAAAATTACTTAATTTTAATTGTCTAAATTTTGAAATGTATTAATATTGTCTATATTGCAAGAATAATTAGCAGTGTAATTTTTCACTGAAAATTGTGCAGCTCTAAATAATACTCATGTTTTCAAAGTTAATCTTTCTTTATCATTATGTAAAGTATAATATTTTTGGGAATTGTAATGATAGGTGGATGAAAATTACGGAATTGACTGGGATGGCCCAACAAGACATACGGAAGAGGGAATTGAAGTTCCAACAGTCCAGCTACCACGTGAACTTACAGCAGAAGAAGTGGAATCTTTGCCAAATCCCCATGTTCCCTTTTCAGATGCAGTAGCCACATATTGCAACACAGTAAACCAAATTAATCAATTACTACGTTGACTAAGTGAGGCCTATATTGGGACTAGCTTGCTTGGTGTGCAGCAAGCTGAAATGTTTTACAATTTTGAAAATGTCTGAAAATGTTTTATAATTCTGTAGTTGTCAATCTTTCTGTTGAACCAGTAGTAAGTGTACTTATGTCACGGTACGGCGGGCCCCTACTGGTCGCCCCCGTCTACAGCAGCAGCTTGTCCTGTGGGTGTGGTGTTGTGTTCGTCCCTCAGGTGGGCGGAGCCCGCGATCCGTCTCACCTGAGGGTCGTTTGTTCGTCTATATATGTCTTGTCTTTGTACCAGTTGACCGCTGGTTATTATATCCTTAATTCGGATCAGTTCACGGGTTTTGGTTTGCACACTTTACATATTAAACCATCCTTTTTCCCTGAGACTTGGCGTGATCGCTTCATTGATTTTTGCTCACCCTACCCATCACAACTTATATAAAAAAAGTGAAACTTGCTCCTATTCTTTTTTCAGTCAGTGGGTTTTCCAAGTACAGGGAAATATACCTACCTTGTAACTACACTAACTGTTCATTATGTCGGCTTAATTTTCCATATAGCTCTCACTTTGTAGTTCTATAATTACACACCTTAGTCTGTTTCACTGCATACTTTGTTAGCCAACAAAAATCCAACTCCAAATACAAATTTGTTTATTCAATGTATTGCTGAATAAAAGAATACACTTGAACAATAAAATTATGCACTTACAAAACATTCCTGAACAAATATTTTTGGGGTGTGCGCAAACACCCCCCCCCCCCCCCCCACACGCAAACTAGGGTTTAAAATGCAATTTAACATTAACGGTAAAAAAAAAAAAACCACCATTAACTGTAAAATCTTTAAAATACAGCATAAGACTTCATATAGGCTCAGCTAACATCTGATAATGAAAATCTCTTGTTTATGAGAACATTAACAAGAAACTAATAATGTAAGTAAATGTAAATAATGGCGGTCCCCCATGGTACTACATTAGCACTGAAAAACAAACACTAAAAGTAACTTTAAATCTAAAACTTAACTATATTTTATCTGGTGAACCTTTTTTGAGCAGTGGAAAAAACTTAAATCAAACCAAATCCATATTCAATGGTTGAAACAGCAGCTTGGAGGTCCTTCCGGAAGTCCTCAAAGGCTCTGTAATGTACAGGGAGCTTGATTGTCTCTCTACATGTATATGCAGTTGGCATTGGGACGCTTGTTGAGACCTCCACATACAGATGCTGCGGAAGCGAAGTCCAGCCCACCCAAAACTGGACCAGCTTCTTCAACTCCTCTGATGTGCCTGTTAAAATACATGAAAATGTACTGAGGAATAAGAAACTTTATTTAAAGATTTCTGCAGTGAATCCAAGTGACCTACCATGTTCAATGTATTGGCGGAAGAAGCCAGTCACTTTGCAAGAATCTTCAAGTTGGTAGTCCATGTCTTCATCACTATCAGGTGCTGGCCAAATTGTTTTGTCCAGGATCATCTATACAACAAACATCTTTAAATCATCTTAGAATAAAACAGTATTATCACATCTAACAGGTAAATTTTATACCCAACGTTTAGTGAAACATTGTGTGAACTAATGTAAAATATTGCACCCTTCTATTGATGTAGTTTTCAGAACGTTTGGCTGCAGCAATCCTCCACTACTGTTTACTGTAATGTACTGTTTTGAGAAGAATAAGAAACATGAAGGTTGGTGTTTCCCAAACCTCAGTCCTAAAACCTCTCCTGCACAGCATACTGTGTTTATGCTTTTGTGACTCAGGCTATAACGTAAGTGACTGTGTAAAAAATACAAAACCACAGGGTTTAGTTGAGATAAGCATTCACACTGAAGTCTACAAGAAGACAAACCTCCATGTGTAGGCTCTACAAGATGAACGGACTTACAGTCACTGTCAATCTGTACACAGCATATGATGGTATTAGGTCTATTCTATACTGTTAAAGGGTTATAAATGCCATCATACATACCTCTGGCTCAATTACTTGAGAAGCAGCTCTTGGGAAAAGACGTTCAATTATAGCAGGGCGTTCTTTAATCATGGAGAGAACTCCAATATCTTTCAGACCCTTCTTGATCTGCTGCACCTGCTTTTCTCTCCGACCAACAACCTAAATTAATAACTTAGTCATGAACCAAAATCTAGAGTTAAACTGGATAAGTGGTCATCAAAAAAAGACTTACAGCATGTTGTAGTATGCATTGTGCCAGCCATTTCCTGTTCTCCTCAGTAACTGAAGGCAGATCCCAGCTTATCCCCACTTCATTCACTTGCCTACGCTCAGCTTCAGTCAGTTTTCCAGGACCCTGAAGCTATGATCAATCAGATAAAACATATCTGATTTAAGCCTAACAGGACAGTGTACAAATTCTAAGTGCCAACAGTGGACAATTACCATTCTAACAAGACTTATCACACTCACAACAGACACAATTTCCACAATGTCAGTATCAGGACAGTCATCTAATTCCACAATCACTGGTTCATCCTGCTCCCCAGTCATCAGCCTGAACATTGAGCGACTTAGTCCTGTGATCAAGGGTCCTCCATGTATGAAAGAGTGCCCAATCATGCGGCCAACAGCACGAAATAGATCGCTGTCCAGCAGGATCCGTGATGTGGATGGCACCAGGTGATCTTCTTGTCCAATAAAAAACAGCGTTCTGCCACAACCGTCTAAAAAAATAAAATCATGAGTCTGATTTATCAAAAACAAACATCTGAAAATGAAAACTGCATAGAAATTGTAGTCTTTTGCAAATAAATAACTCTCAATCAATCCTTGGTTCATACCACATGCATGGGCCAAACTGGAGACCTCTGTACTAGATTGCAATGGGTTTGCATACGTTCTTTCTTAAATTAATAGTATACACTACTTAGTTTTAAACTATCCTTTTACTAAATCTGGTTGCACCACAAATCTTTATGTTGCGTCTTAATTAGTCACCATTACCTAATGCACATTCTACCACCGAGGTAAATTTAAATGAGTTAATGCATTTTTTAAAATATAAAATGGTAAAATGCCTCACTTTCAACACCTGATATGTGTTCTGTTATATTGTGAATAAAATATGGGTCTATGAGATTTGCAAATGATTGCATTCCATTTTTTTTTACATTTTACACAGTGTATTTTTGGAATTGGGGTTGTATTAAAAGGAAAAAACTAAAACCAAAAAAAAAAAAACCAAAACACTTCAACACTTACCAAGATTTAGGTCAAACCCAAATTGAACTCTGGACATCACAAAAGACAGGAAATGACGTACAACACCATCTCCAATGGCTGAATCACCTAAGGGAGCAAAAGAAATTAAAAACATACACTTATAGTCAATTATGCTTGCATGTGCACAAACCAGAGAGTTAATCAAAATTTATTTAAATGCATGTTGCTGGACAACCACAGACAACAGATCCCATGACTACAGTTTAAAAAGAGAAGCCACAAGAAACTGGCTAGGCTTTCATACTATCACAAACTCACAGTTGCTAAACTAAAGGAAAAATAGTTTAAGAGATACAGTGAACTGATACAGATTTTCTTCCAGAGGCACCTTAATAAAAAAAGTGAAAAAACAGACTGTACATACCCCTGAGGATGACTGAAAATGGACGGGCCCAGCAAATTTCATGCCTTTTATAAAATGTCAGTATTTCTCTTTCTCTGTCTTGAGTATCTCTGGTGAAATCGATCCTTGCCACTAGCTCAGGTTGCTCTTCAGCTTCCTGAAGAAGGTTTCTCCGAAACTTATAAGCAGCAAGATTCAACTCTGGTTCAAGCTTCCAATCTAAGAAAATACAAATTTGAAGTGAAATTATTATTCATACACACATGCACGCAATAAGCAAAACTCCAGATACTTCTCATTTTTAAGTCCTAACCATGAGTCTTCACAGCGCTCCTGCCTCTGGCCTCCAAGTCTGAACCACGGCATTCTGAATTGTTGCTGCCACCATCTTCCAGTGCTCCATGTTTCTCTGAATGTTGTCTTTCACTGACATCCAAAGCTTGAACACAACCGTGTCTGCCATCATCATCATCTGAGGGTACTCCTTGGCTCTCTTCCATAGTCTGTTGTTCCTGGTTACAATTTTTCTGCCTGCTGCTACTAGGTTCATCTGACCTGAAATAATGTTTAATGATTATGCAGAACCACATTTGAAAGGTATTAAGTGTTTTGTGTGTTAATCTATTCTGGACAACAAAATACTGTGTATGCTTGGATTGGATTAATTATCTGTTTTTTCCCACCTATTCTGACTATAAAAGCTCCTCCCCAAACAAGTGAACAGCACTCATACATGCTCAACATGGGAAAGACTAGAAGGTACAAAACCCTTTCCAAGGAGTTGGGCCTGTCTGTTTCTACCATTGGGAGCATCATCTGGAAGTGAAAGGCTTATGGAACTACTGTTAACCTTCCAAGGCCTTTCAAAGTTTCCTCCCGTGCCAAGGCCAGGCTTGACCCAAGGACAAGGAGGGAGCTCCGGGCAGATGTCATGGCGGTGGGGACATTGGTTACCATAAATACCATAAGTAACGTACTCCATCGCAATGGTCTCCGTTCCAGGCAAGTTGCACTTGTCTACATGGTCCTGTATTTCAGCATGGCAGAACACTTCACTGCAGTAAATGCACTGTATAGTCATCCGAGTTCCATGTGCTGCTGTAAACATACTCTAAAAGTATTGAAAAACAAGACACATTAAAGTCATATTACTGAATTATTTGAAATGATTTGTTGAGCTAAACAATCATCACAAGCACAAAAAGACAATTCCATATGATTTGATTATTTATGTAATTACATTACTCTTCTTTTTTTAAAAATATAATTTTATTTATTTCAAAGCAGGAATAACAATAAAACAATACAAAACAATTCAATAGAAACATTGGCAGTGAGGTCCACCTCCTGCTTCACATCTTTATCTTTTCTCCCAAATTAACAAACAAAATGTAAGTTAAACAATACAAGTAAATACATTACTCTTCTAAATGAAAACTAAATTGAAATAACTCTTCACATATAATTGTGCAGCAAAATGTGCTTTGACAATTACCACAGCCTTTAAATGCTGATTCATTTCAAATTTACCTTATCCATGCTGAGATCTCTCTGAAGAGGTCTAACATAGATGGTTGCCATTTGAATTCCATAAGCCTCAAGATATTTTGGAGTGTATCCCTCTGCTGGACAGGGAATGATCTCCAAATTCTTGCTCCTTGTAGCGCCATAGGGTCTCAGCAACTCAAAACCTCCTCCCTCTTTCAACTTTGGAAACTCATTCTGAAGTTGTGCTTCAAATTCACTTGCAGTGCAGTATTTATCTGTCAAAAAAATTTTGTTAGTTAGAAAAACAATACAAATGATTTTACCACAACAACCCATTACTCATATCAACAACATCTAGTTAATTGAAGTAATTAGCTTAGTAGTTAATAGTGAATTACTTTTAGCCTAATTAAGGGTTACCCACAGCTATAGTAAACAATGTATTTGTGCACAAAGTTTTGATTTGCATGAGACAACAAATAGTACTTACTGATTACGCATTGTGTAGGTGTCTTAAGACAACTAAATGAACCACGGCAAATTACAATACTTCTGCACTTGAATAAAAATAGGTGTATTTTAGTACTTATGATACTCAAATATTCTTTATCAAGCATGCACCTGTTTTACGTAATTACATAAGTTTCATTATTTATCCAATCCACTTGGCTACTACAAAAAACTACAGCCCAAAGTGAATATGCTGTCAAATTCAGCATAGTCACTAATCATTAAATATTTAAATCATTAAATCATTAAATCTCTCTCTACCAGTGTTATCTGGGCAAGCTAACACATCATATAGTTTAAAGATCATATGTAGAATACAAAACGTCCACCACACAATATGACATTGCACCAGTTAGTTCCACCATCAGCTGAGCGTCAGCTTCCATTACTTAGGCCTTCTTTCAGGTTTTAATGATCTATATATTACAAAGAAAATCCATAACACATAAATGACAAAAATATAATTTGGGTTATAGATGGCACCCCTGCTCTTCACATTTTGGTGGTTTCTCTGCTCCCAACACACCTGATCCAACTAATCAGCTCATTAACATGTCCTTTCAGGGGACATGCAGGGGAAGAGTTACCAAATTGTGCAGAGCAGGGGTGCTTCCAGGACCAGGGTTGAGAAACACTGCCCTAGACAAGTTAGCTTACTGATGAAGCTTACCAAGGAAAACAATCTTCCGCTCTCCCAGCCCTGCCTGCTCAAGTTCGGCTCGGTGACTGATCTTAGGTACTTCACAGTCACGCCGTCCATTCAAACAAAAAAATTTATGAGTGTAAGTGGGTTTCTTCATGGACTTGGGTGGGGTCGGCCTTCTCAAAATTCCAACCGGTTTGACATTCGAGCGGGCATATGGAGAAAACAGTCTGCTCACTTCACCTAATACAAAATCAAACACACAAAATAGGCTAAAGATTTTGTAATTACAGTACACTGGTCTGCAAAATGAATTTTACTGGCTCAGTTTCTCTCACAACTGGTCCAGAGAAAGTTTTCTGGCTTGTACAATCAAGGTGTCTAATAATGATATATGCATTTACGGTATTTGGCAGACACCCTTATCCAGAGTGACTTACATTTTTATCTCAATTTTTATACAAGTGAGCAGTTGAGGGTTAAGGGCCTTGCTCAGGGGCACTTAAGTCATGGCCTCAGGTCTGAGGATTGAACCCACAACCCTCCGGTCACAAGACCAGTTCCCTAACCACCAGGCCATGACTGCCCTGCGTTTGCAATTACTCAAAGAATGAGTAAACACGTTGATGGCAATAATAGTAATAGTAGAAAAATTTGGGATTAAATAGGTTAAATAAAGTGTGTTGGGAGAATGAAAAATTGCAGAGGAAAGCACTAAAACGTGACTGCTAAACTGGCTAAAACTTGCTATAAAACCTTTAATCCAAACTAATTTTACTTAATGTAATGTTAGTGTGGTTTTATGTAATGTAATGTCATCATTAACATTATTACACTAAATGATAATCCTATACACTAAAACGTGGATGCTTGGGAAAGGGCAGCTTTGTTAATAGAGTAGCTAGTGCTAGCTACTTTAGCTAACTAACAAGCGACTTACTTTGAACAGTCTCTCTCGCCACTGAAGCGGCTCGAGATTCTTGTACATGAGAGGTTCCCGGACGTGGTTGAAAGTGAGGCTGCGATTCACTAGCAACGACCCTCGGTTCACTAGTAAACGCTGCCTGCTGTAACCCAGCGCCTTGCCCTCGCTCCAGCACCGCTGCGGCCTCCCGCAGTAGCTCTGCAACCGACTTCGCCATTAGTACCTAAGCAAAGACGTACCAGCAGCATTCGTGGTTTCGCGGGAGGTTCTGTAGTTGTAGCTCCGCCTACTGTTCATTTACATGTATTTGCATGCTGGTGAAGTTGAAAACGAAAATGAAAAGTGGAAAAAGAAAATGAAAAGTGGAAAATGAAAAAGAAAATCACCAGCAGGTAGCGCCAATCCTCCTTTTTAATTTTAATTTTATATTTGTCACATATGACCCGTGCTCGAGTGAAAAATTAAATTGCAAATTAAGTGATTTCATTTTATTTTTAATTTTGTCATAATATTTTCACACATGTATGGAAAAAGAAATGGCAAAACGGTATTTTCATTTTCATTTTAGTATTTTCATTTTAGTTTTATTATTGGCAGGAAATACCTCCCATATCAGGTTGACCCATCAGCACTAAAAAAAACAGTTTCTCTGTAACCGATACCATAATAAAGTGCATTTTGCCGTCATTTATCGAGAGCCGTGCGACGTAGGAAGAATGATGTGAGATCGAGCCAATTAAAAACGACAGAGAATGAACCAATAAGAATCATCAGGAGGCGGGTCTTCCTGCATGTCCCGTTCTGCCCATAGATTAGTCTATGGTTCTGACAATAGACTGTTCATCAGCTGTGATACAGCCAGACAAAACGGGTTACCTTCTCCCACCACTAGAGGGCAGTACCTTCGGCTCAGTCATACTTTTGAGAGCTCGTGGTGTCGTCTTGTTTGTTCCTATTCCGCTCTGTTTTAGTTGTCGCGCGATGTAGGAAGACCAGAAAATATAGCAAATTATGCATAATGTATGTACGCAACTTAATAGCTAAGTATTTTTTTTATCGGAATGCTTCTGGAAGTAATCAGCTTTATTACATTAAATTCTTAATATAAACGTGGGCACCAATGTTAGGCATTGACAAAGACCGCCATATATTTCATGCGTTTCGCAGACGTTTAGAGGCCATTTCTTAACAATAGCTAGAAATATTTACTGCAATGCCCTCACATATCACCTTTCTTGACAGTGGAATCACAAACGGATTATATATATCTGTAACTAGTTATAGATATATTCTAAATCGATAATTGTGCTGTGTAGTGAAAATATTCTAGTTATCGTTGGGCTAGTCAAGTTATTTTTTTGCAACCGCTCCAATTCATGAAACATTTAGATATGGAGTTACCTACACAGCTAGTACGAGTAACGATGTGGTTCACTGACAAACTTAAGTCATGTTCTGTGCAAAGGACAGACAGCATGTGTGATGATACACTGAGCTGTTTACTCCTAAATCTGGCGGGAATATACTCGCCACTAAATGCTTTGTTCCACAATACTTGAGAGAAGTCAAGGAATAATGCAGCTATTGAAGCAGGAATTGTGAACCACTAGCTATATCTACTTAGGTGTTTTTTTGTTTCTTGATCATGACAACCAGTTTAATGTTTACTGTGTTCATGGAATTTCTTCTGTTTAACGTTTGCGTGATCATGGAATAATTCGCCGGTAAGCGAAAATGTGTTAAGATAATTTGAAAATTAATTGATTTTCTTAATCCTGGGCTTTTGCTGTAAAATAACCTATATAGACAGTTTGATGCTTTGTATAAAATACCAATCTGAAAAAGTTTTAAATTTCCCGCAATTTATCGACGTTTCAGCGCTTGATTGGCCCGCGCCCTCAAAGAGATTTAAATAGCCACGCAGAGCTTTGCTTCTATTGGCTGGGCCGTCGGGCGCCAAATTTGGAATAAAAGGAGCCACAGCCGCATTTGTGCCTTCGCTTCGCTGCAGATTCTTGAGGCTGCTGTACAGATAGTTAATTAATGCTTTTTTAAAAATTTGCTGTGCGTTTTTCTCCAAGTTATTTTATTCCTATCTGCAGTTTTCATAGTTTTATAACGAGAACGTTTTTCTCTTACTAACCTATTTGTTTTAAATTATACAATGATGTCCACTCGTTCTCCACTCAAAGCCAAGAATGAAAACTCGGTTTCCTCCAAAATGGGAACCATGTCGTTGACCGATAAAGAAAACACGGTGAGTTGCATTGATATTTGTACTTGTTAGTGCCGAGCAAGGGGCTGTTAGTTAGTAACCCACGCAAACAAGCGAAATATTTGAATGAACCCTTTTGTTGAATGAACTAGATGCGAAATGAACTTTGTCAATGTAAGAACATTTTTGATTTATTTATTTTCACAGCCACCTAGTTTGAACTCGACGAGAGTTTTGGCGTCCAAAACGGCGCGTAAAATCTTCGACTGTGAGGTAAGTCTGTCCGACCTGACGCCCTGGACATGGTCTGTGTTCATTGTCTGCACCCTGGATAATATAACGGTCTTCATATTACTAGCTATGATTTAATAATGTTAAGTTTGATCGAGACACCTCGAGATCAGCTTCTCTACTACAGTCTTGTTGGGAGTTGTTACCTCTGAAGTGACTATCTTGGCGCTATTTGAGTAACGTTGGTTGTCCACGTATCCGGTGAGCCTCGCTTTGAACAGCTGACGTTATTTGGCGCGCGGAAGCTAGCTTAACTAGCAAGATGGCTAGGCAGCTAAGTAGTTAGCTTATTGTGTTTTAAAATGTATGATAAAGACAAGGTGGTACAACGTTTTCTGTGACACGAGTCACTGTCTAAACGAATATGGTAACTTATGGAAGATTAATCGGGCCTATATATACAAAAAACCAACAAGCAGGGTTAACTTAATTTTAATTTGGCTTAAATTGGAAATGTAAATTAAATTTACTTTAATTAAATTGATCTATATCGGCGTTGCACCGAAATCTCTGACCACCGAATTCAGTGACTAGATACAAGTCACCATTTCAGTCGTCCGATTGTGTCCCCACTGTACTGTAATGATAAACGTGAATTAAAATGTTTGTACGTCATATGGCTCTACTGAGTCCAAACAAACACATTTGTGCAAATAAATATGAGCTGGTGACTCAATTCTCAAAATACAAAGACTATACAGGAGTACGTTGCCTTTTCTTGCAGCAAGTGTTGCTCAACTTGTTTGGTAGTGTATGTAAATGGATAAGAGCACGTTAATTTACAGTCAGAATTCGGTGATCACATTTTGGTGCAACACTGGTAATTTGGGATGTTGATGGATAAGATGAATTTCTCTACTTTCATCACTGAGCTTTGGGATTTTGTAGTTAACTTGTAAACACCGTAAACTTGTAGACTACTGACACTTGTATCCAGGTTTGTTTTTTTGTGACAAACATCCTGTTTCCCTTTTTTAAATAAACATAGGAAACGCCAAAAGCCAAGTCTGTGAATCTGGAGGAGGAGCCTCTTCTGAAGGAAAATCCACGACGCTTCGTCATCTTCCCCATTCAGTACCATGACATCTGGCAGATGTACAAGAAGGCCGAGGCCTCTTTCTGGACAGCTGAGGAGGTGCGCTGCTTGTATCCACAGTAAGCTGTGGCAGCATTCTGAATCTCCCCTAAAGCTGACACAGCGTCTATCTCCGTTTTGTTCCCATGCAGGTTGACCTGTCCAAAGACCTTCAGCACTGGGAGTCTCTGAAAGATGAAGAGAGATATTTCATCTCGCATGTTTTGGCATTCTTTGCTGCCAGCGACGGTATCGTTAATGAAAATTTGGTGAGTTTACAGGCCCTTTTTACACATGAGAATTGTGCAGTGCAATACAGATTTTAATTGGTATGGCAATGATTGACAAAAGATGCAATCAGAGATTTTGATCTCTGTTTATTCTCAGAAATTCTCTTGACCGAACTTTATAATTGTAGTACATTTTAAACCAAAAAACATGGTACATTTTATAGATGTGGTTTGGGTTGTTGCAACAGGCTGGTTCCCATTAGAGTAAATTTAAGCTCCAACAACATTGCTGTGGATTGTGGACTCTCCCATTCTCATTGCTACCTTCCACCTCACTTGCTTTCAATCAAGCCTGTATTATCAATACTGTAATAATTGACTGTTTTTTCTCTAGTAACCAAAAATAAAGGGGATTGGAAACTACAGTAACCTTGATTGTCGTTTGATTTCATTTTCAACACCAGGTGGAGCGCTTTACCCAGGAAGTCCAGGTCACAGAAGCACGTTGCTTCTATGGTTTCCAAATTGCCATGGAGAACATTCATTCCGAGATGTACAGCCTTCTTATTGACACCTACATCAAAGATTCCAAAGAAAGGTACGCCACTTTGCTGTTCGTGTTGCGGGCGGGAGGGCCGTGATGAGAGGCGCAGGGGTACGGACCTCAGCTGATGATGGGAGCTGAGTGTTGGTGTTTACTCCGGACCAGCAGGCATGTGGTCAGCTGCCCGGAAGGCACCAGCATGAAACAGTCGCCTAACTGAGCCCTCACTAACCTAGGCCATTAAACAAACGGTTCCTAGTCTAATGCACCAAGCGTCAAACAGCAATATTACACCCCCCCCCCCCCCCCTTTCCCCCTCTGGTCCAAATGCAGAAATCTGAATGCTTATATGCGATATATCTATCTATCCCCATATCTGTAGGGAGTACCTTTTCAATGCCATTGAGACACTGCCTTGTGTGAAGAAGAAGGCTGACTGGGCCCTTAACTGGATCGGGAACAAAGAAGCTCAATATGGTATTGTCCACATCCATCTGATTTTCCCATCAGTTCTGCACAAATTGTAGGTACAGCTTTATCCATTTGTGACCTCATTCAAGTGTTTTTCACTGCTGTCTGCAGGTGAGCGAGTGGTGGCCTTTGCTGCCGTCGAGGGCATCTTCTTCTCTGGATCTTTTGCTGCAATCTTCTGGCTAAAGAAAAGGGGACTCATGCCTGGCCTTACCTTCTCCAACGAGCTCATCAGCAGAGATGAGGTAGCACTCTAGTGCAATTAAAACTCCGTTCTGGCAACTGAGGTTTACATGGTGACTGACTGGGTTTGTGTCCCCTCTCTCTTTCAGGGTCTTCACTGTGACTTTGCCTGTTTAATGTTCAAGCACCTGGTGAATAAACCTTCTGAAGCAACAGTCAAGAAAATCATTGAGAATGCAGTTCAGATCGAACAGGTATTTACACAGTTTGTGCCCGTCAAAAGTGCCCATATTGAGACTTCTGAGAAACTGACCTGACCTTTTTGTACCACTGCTCTTTCCTTAGGAGTTCCTCACTCAGGCTTTGCCAGTTAAGCTGATCGGCATGAACTGTGACCTAATGAAGCAGTACATTGAATTTGTGGCTGACAGGCTCATGTTGGAGTTGGGCTTCAGGAAGGTGAGAAGAAATAATGACAAGGTGTCAGGAAGGTCAAACTAGTTCTCCAGCTGCTGTGCTAGGGAGCTGGATCTAGTGGTCAGGACATGCCCACCTGTAGGAACCTATGTTTGCACCCCTTTAGCCCCCATTTAAATGTTATGGCAGGGGTTCTCTGCTGGTCTCAGCCCAGGACCCACACTTTCTCATGGTCATTAAGTCGTGACATACTTGTATACAATACAAATGTTATAACAAAAAAGGGTTAACAACTGTACTTGCCATGGCAACAAGAATGGTTTGCATGCAGGGCTCCAGACAAAAAAAAAACTCAAGAAGCCAGTGGCTCCTAAAAGGGAAAAAATCGTGCTAATAATTTTCTAGGTGCTTTAATATACGAACTAATAAGCCTCGCAACACTCTGGTCAGCTGTTATTTTAAGGTCTCTGCCATCCAACATGCCTGATGTCTTTCTTCCTTATAACTGCGGGGAAGATGGTTTCACGTTACCATATTTGGAATTAGACATGTTATTTTAAATGTACTACTGTCACTGTCTACAAATGATCTTAACATGGATGCAAGTGTAAAGCCCCCAGAGCACTGCACACTCTGTTTCTGTTTCAGTGCACTGTGTTCAGGGGGCCTTTACAGTCACCACTTGGGTCTGTGTTGAGGAAATTTGTAGTAGTAGACATGTTATTTTAAAATGTGTCTATTCTTGCCGTAAACTAATTTGTAGATGTTTGTTCGAATATGTGATTGTGAAACCAATTTTAAGTTTCCTTGTATGCATACGAGTGACACTTTGGTGGGTGGCAGTCGATATTATTCGAGTATTATTTTTGTTATTTTTAATAAGATCTCCATGAGTTGAGAATTGCTGTTATGGCACACAATATATGAAATCGATTTGTACGTTTACCAGACACCCTAAAATCCACAATCCAAATTTTCTATGAACTGCAATTGGACACTCAACCAGCTAGTAGCAGGATTATCCAAGGTCTGTATTGTTTGAAATAGAAATACAGTTATGAGGCACATGGGTGTGCTTCATGGATTAGGACGGGTGCCAACTGTCTGGTCTCGGATTGTTTACAGAATATAGTAATTAATCGGAGGAAGGCCACCAGTCTAACTGAAACGTTGAATAGATGGTCCAGTAATCCTTCCTTATGTCCATGTTTGTTTGTAGATATATAAAGTGGAGAACCCCTTTGACTTCATGGAGAACATTTCCTTGGAGGGCAAGACCAACTTCTTTGAGAAGCGAGTGGGAGAGTACCAGAGGATGGGGGTCATGTCCGGACCCACTGACAACACTTTCAGACTTGATGCTGACTTCTGAAGTGAATGAGCACTTTAACCATTTTAACACTTGAAGAGGTAACGGTCTACTGACCCCCTCCCCATATCTTGTTCCCAACATCCTTACACTCGGGACTGAAGGGACAAATATTGTAAATGTCAAATTATCAGTATAAGTCGTTTTAAACTTTTGTATTCGTTTTTTTATTGTATGTAATTTTTTTGCAAGAGCTTGGCCAACTGGTGCTGGATATTTATAACTTTTGTACAAACTGCATATTTCTTCCTTTGAAATCTCTAGATGCCAGATTTTCCTGTTGAGTCCACTATAGGTGTAAATAAGTGGACAGTGTTTTGTTTGTTTGTGCCGTCATTTTCCTACACGCTCTTGTACTCTATGTGCATGTTCTTCAGCCCAGGGTGGGATGTGGAACCATAACCAGTCTTCACGAGACCAGGAAATCCTAACAAAGCCTTTAATAACATGGTGGAAAGGAGGCTATTGTCACTATAGACATGGACAATGACTTTTGGCCTTGAGAGCCCTGCTGTGTTTAACTCTGCTTTGTAGAAATAGCTCCTCCTGGGCTGGGGGCTGATGGATTGAAGCAGGTGGGAGGGGTGATGGCACTTGACTGGGTCCACCCTTATTGTTGGCTTTAATAAATTTAGGGCAAATAAAAGTGGGCCTCGAGCTTATTATTGTACACTTGGTACATGGCAGATTGCAAACATGGAAACTTTCAAAGCACTTAAAATATTCATAGTTCTTATCTAGGACACTGCTAGGTAGTGCAGTGAAAAGGTTGTTTAATGGGCTCCAGATGAACTTTTGGGGACATGCCTTATTTGCAGTGTAATTCGCATCACTTTGTCTAGGGGTCTAAGAACCATGCCATTGTCAAACTCGTGGTGACCGGTATGTTGCTGTGTACATTCCAGTGCATATTTGGGTTGTATCTAAAAGCACGTGCTAAAAATGTGAGGATCAACGATGGGAGGAAAACTTACTACAAATCTGGAGGGGGGCCACTGGGATCCTGGGTGTAGTTGATTAATGTGCGTCATTAGCATGTCAGTATTTTGCATACTGAAAGGTATGTTAACAGCTACTATTTTAGTGGGCGGGTCGTACAACAGCCCTTTGTTGCAATTTACCATGTGACCAATAGTAACTAAAAAATCCACAAGATCCTGTTGGGAACAATATCCAAACCGGAAAGCAAAATCTCATCTGCAAATGAAAAATTTTAAATGCTGAGGTAAACAAAAGCATAAATTATGAAGGGATACAAATGAACCCCCCACCTCAAAGAATTTGTCAAAAAAAATTTGATTGGCCATAATGATGATGTAGGGATGGAAAGGTGAGGCAAGGTGAGTTTTAACACTACAAAGACTAAAGTGACACAATTGTGTCAGGGAAACCACCCACCATCTCGCCTGGCCATTTGCTGTGAGGTGTTTGTTTCCTATCTGTAATAGGAAGAACACCATTCCACCTGTGAAGTGTTCTGGGTGGCAGGAGTGTTTTTTCAGAAGAAGCCAGGTGCACTTGAAAATGGACAGTAGCATGAGGACGGGGGACTATTAGAAATAAAATATCTGAAGATATCAAACTTGGTTATGTCCTGGGCTGGGACAGCAGAACAGTGATTCTGTCCAGCCAGGCAAAGTTGTGATGGAGGACCTTAAAGTATCAGTGGCCTTAAGCCCGTATAAGGTTTTTGGACTGAACTGACAAGGCATGTCTGAACGAGGCCCACAAACATGACAAATTGTTTTAGTGCTGTTGGAATGACTGAAATGAGTGGTGTTATGAAATTTGGAATAGAGATGGCTGTGTAAACAAACATACCCTCAAAATGTGGAGCTGAAAAAATATTGAGCTTTGTAATGTGTAAAAAAAATTCTTAATAGTTACTACAAGTTTCATAATGCTCAGTTGGAGAGGTTTGAGCTTGTTTTACAAATATAAATTAAGGTTTGATGTACATCTAAAAAAAATTTACATCTTTGTATAAATATCACTCACTTCCTGTCCCAACTTAAGGCAATGTTACAAACGGGTTTGTTCAACAAACCATTCCCTCTGACACCATAGATGTTAAAAAGCCATTTGTGACTAACAACTGCTGCATTGCAGATTAGGGTCTGTTGGACCAGCAGCTGTTCTAAACGGGCAAATCCAAACCTCCCTCTGTTGCCTTTTAAGGGCCTAGGACCCTGCAAAAGCACCATGGTACCTGCTCTATCTGCCCCCTGCTGTGGAACACTCTGTCTGTTTCTGGACAACAGCTTTTTCATGCTATTAATAGCCAACAATCAGTGGCAGGCCATCCTATATGCAAACTATTCAAATGGTGTAGCACCTCCAGAATGGTTTCATGACTAATGTGACTGACGGGGCCCCTCATGAACCATATTATGTTAAAGTGTCTTTTTTTATTTCTCCTTTAATGCCTACTGAGGTCCAGTGTTAGCTGTATATACACTCCAAGTAGCATTATCCATCAGCTGACATAAACTAGGTGTCTGTATAGAGCAGTCCCCACCAGAGTTGTGCTTGGGGCTCTGGAATGGCTATGGTTGGCACTGCCCATGAACTGGTAAACAAAGCTACAAATCAGTGTTTGTTATTGTTAACTATATAAGACCGTAATTAATAATACACATAAATATGTACTAAGTGAGTTAAATATACAATCACCATCCACTTTAGTTTAATCTACTGCTTAGAAATACCCAGTGGATCTACAGGTAGAAAAAGACATGCACTGCATGTGTGGAGCTATCCACCAGCTCTATCAACCAGTTATATCCACCAATTCTATCAACCAGTTATATCCACCAGCTCTTCTTTGTATTGAGTTTCTCATCACAGAAATAAGTGGCCACTCTCAACCCAGCAGTTATTTTCACACATATGAAAACTCAAACCCGGTGTGCATGATACACTCATACCAGTGCAACACCCACTTCCATATATTGTATATATCTAGCTTACAAGGCAGCCATGTTTGATTCGTATGTGGCCTCAATACCTGCCTAACATGGCTATGATATGCTGATCTGTGATAATCAGAGTACATGAGAGTTGAAGGGAATCCTCGAGGATTGTCCTCACTGATGGACTATATGTCTGGTGTGAAAATATTCTAAATATAGTTCCTCTAACCCTGAACATGGGCCTCAAAAATGCTCACACATAATCCAACTGTGGCACATGGATCTATTGAATAACTCCAATAATTTTAAATAGCAGAGCATGAGGGCACACCTCTCTCAAATGAGGAGATGAGTGACAAGAAAATCAAGGTTTGTCATGATAAACACACCTTAAAACATTGTGGTCTTTTATCTTACTACAAAATATTAACCAAATATAATTCACATCGTTTGTAACAAGCTTGTAACATCATCAAGGGACAAGTTCTCTTTTTTTAGAATCACTGTCAGAAGCATGCAGTGTCATGTATTTAATTTTGCCCAGACACAGATGACTAATGATCTTCTTTAATGTCTGATGGTTAATATTCTAACCTAATATAAGTGTCTAGTCTAAAGATGGTTTGAAAATGTACGAGCAAATTGATTTTCTGTACTCTTTAGGAACATAACAGGTAGCTCCTGGTATGAAGTGCAGTGTTTCAGCCCAGTCTAAATTGAGGGGAAAGAGCTTCTATTCATCCCAGGCCTCAGTAAGGCTCAATAGGCTGACTAATAAGGAGGTGCTATAGAGTGGCCAGTGCTGAGGAGCAATGCTAAAGTATGCCTGGGAACACCTGTTAGTCACCATGACCCTAAAAGGACACAGCTGAGCCAATCAGAACACAGCAGCTACAGACTACAGAAATCTTCATCCATGCCCCTCTTCCCACACCACCCACCCACGTAAACCCCACCTCAGCTGTCTGGCATGCTTTGGACATCATCACACATACCAGGGCACTGGTCAACTGACAGAGGCTGTATCGAGCAGCACTGCAGGAGTGTCCCTCTACTTGTTTCTTAACTAGTTAAACATCTTCTCTTAGAATGTGAATCACTCCCCTATCCAGAGGCACTTCAGCTCGCCAGTGTGGTCAGTGTTGCTTTCCATGCCTGAATGGACCAGTGGCTTTAACACGGGGTTGTGGTTCTCACATCACTTTAAGCAATGATGTCATGTCCCTGTTGGCCAAAGTATTGAATGAATAATAAACTGCTGTTAAAATTATTAAAAGTAATGAATAGACCTGAGGTAACATACACACACATACATTTGTCTCTGTGTGTGTGTGTGTGTGTGTGTGTGTGTTTCCCTGGCTTATGTAATGCAGGCCTAGAAACTTTTATCTCAGCTGAAGAGATAAAGGGAAGCAGTTTTAAACCTCTTGTTTTTTTTGTCAGAGGGAGGGGCTCTTGTCTCCTGTGTACCATCAGTCCATTTTAGTGACATCCTGTGACAGAAGATTAGGTGCAAGATTCCTTTACTTGGGTGGCATTTTTTTAGTAGCTCTTATTTGGGGTTATGTGAATTCCCAAGACCGCCCCTAGCCCCCATCCCCCTGGCCACTGTCGTATTTAAGGGGCATCCGTCACACTCACCCTTTGTCCCACTGGATATTCCAGCCGTGTTGTACAACTTGGTGAGTGTGTGCCTTCTGTTAAGTTTATTTCTGCAGGCTGCCTCAGGGGTGAGGGACAGGAGCAAGATGTATACAGTGTTAGGACATTAGAATGAACTGTCTGCATGGAGCAGAACCCTCTGCTTTTAACTTTATGAAGGCTGACAGGGAAATTTCAGGAGGAACTGATTTTCATTGCAAACATGACAGTAGCAAGTGGTACAGCCTTCTACAAGAAGTGTTAAGAACATCGTGAGAGATCAGGAAGACCAATGGAGTTGTAGACCAATGGAGTGATAGTTAATTATTTTTTACTCAACACTAATAATCATGTATTATAGAAACTAATGTACCATTTTCAGTATGGGTCCATGAGAGTCTGGGTGCTTAACCAATGGATGTTATGATTGGAGGTAGCAGTATTATAGCACATGCTGCTTAGAGAAGATTCAGTATGTTTGGTCAGCTGAGGCTGATCTGTTGCTTGTCAGCTGAAAGATTCCTTTGGCTGTGAAGTAACTTCAGATAGGAGGCTGAGTGAGGAAGGCAGTTTGGAATTACAAAAGCGGATGCTTAAAAATAGCAAATGTGTCTTGGATGCTCTGCTGTGTAGCTTGTTTGACTGTTACTGTGATGGACTGAACTCGTAGCTTTAATCATATACAGTGAATCATCCGGCAGGTTGGCACTGTGAGGTTTTTCTGGATTATATCAACTGAAGTTCTGTTTTTATGCATTGCTGGATTAGATTATCCTAAAACGTACTACAGCTGAATGTCTTCTACAGTTTGTCACAATTTATTAAATGAATTTGTAAACGAATCACATTCATGGGGATGGTTTTAAGTTTTAAGTGCATTCTGATGGAATTTTTGCTTTTCTTCAATATTTGTAATTTTCAGTGGCAGTTTACTATAAGCCTATTTCACAGTCACCCTCTTCCTCTGAAGGCCATCTCTGAAAAGACCAATCATGTGTGACGACGATGAGACCACCGCCCTCGTGTGCGACAACGGCTCCGGCTTGGTCAAGGCTGGGTTCGCCGGTGATGATGCCCCCCGTGCCGTTTTCCCCTCCATCGTCGGACGGCCCCGCCACCAGGTAGATGACCGAGGGAAAAAAAAAATCTAGGAACCGCCCACTGCAGCAACAGCATTTGTTTAAAACTGACAAAACCTTTTGCAAACTTTGCTGAGTGAGTTCTGATGGGATTTCTCCCAACAGGGTGTGATGGTAGGTATGGGTCAGAAAGATAGTTATGTGGGTGACGAGGCCCAGAGCAAGAGGGGTATCCTCACTTTGAAGTACCCAATCGAGCACGGCATCATCACTAACTGGGACGATATGGAGAAGGTAGGTGCACCACTGACTCCAGTTGGTCCAGATTGTTATGGCAAGTGAGAATATGAATATATATATATATATGGCCGACGAATGACTCCAGCCAAAACACATACACACACACACACACACACACACATACAGTATAGCTAGAGTGATTGGCTAGAGTCCTTCCTTCTTCAGCTGTGCATAATAAAAAAGTTGAGCCGTACAGATATAAAACTTATTATTGTGCTTGTTTCAGATCTGGCACCACACCTTCTACAATGAGCTCCGTGTGGCCCCTGAGGAACACCCAACGCTGCTCACTGAGGCGCCCCTCAACCCCAAGGCCAACAGGGAGAAGATGACCCAGGTGAGCACGCCCCCAAGAGGATATAATTTTTTTTGCGCTCACTTTAAACATTGTTCTACTGTTTACCTGACGCTTCACTTTAGACCCTTCTGAAAATGACTGGCCTCTGTTTTCTAGATCATGTTCGAGACCTTCAATGTCCCAGCTATGTACGTGGCCATTCAGGCTGTGCTGTCCCTGTATGCCTCCGGCCGTACCACGGGTCAGTATTCTATGTCTGTCCAGATAACCTCAACTGCGTTATATAGTACGTACAGTTCTGTGTTTACATGAGCACACTTTTATTCTCCTCTGTACTGCCTCACAGGTATTGTGCTGGACTCTGGTGATGGTGTGACCCATAACGTGCCCATCTACGAGGGTTATGCACTCCCCCACGCCATCATGCGTCTGGATCTAGCCGGTCGTGACCTGACTGACTACCTGATGAAGATCTTGACAGAGCGTGGCTACTCTTTCGTGACCACTGGTGGGTACAGTGAAAAACGTCTTTTCAAAACATCTACACACATAAATTACGTTCAGGACACACCCTTCATAGCCACTCACTAAATCTCCACTCCCACAGCTGAACGTGAGATCGTGCGTGACATCAAGGAGAAGTTGTGCTACGTGGCTCTGGACTTTGAGAACGAGATGGCCACCGCCGCATCTTCATCCTCACTGGAGAAGTCCTACGAGCTGCCCGATGGCCAGGTCATCACCATCGGCAACGAGCGTTTCCGCTGCCCTGAGACCCTCTTCCAACCTTCTTTCATTGGTGCGTCTGTACAGCGTGTTCATTTTAGCAGGCTGACCCTTGCCAGCATAACACGTTCATCCCGGTTATTAATTACACGCGTCATGTGATTTTGCCTCTTGCCCTTTATAGGTATGGAGTCCGCTGGCATCCATGAGACTGCCTATAACAGCATCATGAAGTGTGACATTGACATCCGGAAGGACTTGTATGCCAACAACGTCCTGTCCGGTGGCACCACCATGTACCCCGGAATTGCTGACCGCATGCAGAAGGAGATCACCGCTCTGGCCCCCAGCACCATGAAGATCAAGGTAAGAGTCCATCTGACTGAAGAAACTACACTTCAGAAAATGCAAGTCTGGCCACTCCTCCACACTTTCACAACGTCTCCTCTTCTGTGTAGATCATCGCTCCACCCGAGCGGAAGTACTCCGTGTGGATCGGAGGCTCCATCCTGGCCTCCCTCTCCACCTTCCAGCAGATGTGGATCAGCAAGCAGGAGTATGACGAGGCAGGCCCCTCCATCGTCCACAGGAAGTGCTTCTAAACCTCCACCCATCCACCCATCCTTCTACCCTTTGTGTTGCATTTGTACTTTGTACTTTTTCATTTATTGTATATAAACATACTGTTGTAATAAAAATAGTTTTCTGTGACAGTATTCAAGTGTCCTCATGTTTTGCTAGTGACTAAAATGCAATTTTAGATGATTTTTTAAACTTTTTTGAAGTATCAACGCTTACGGCCTCGTCCTCAGACAGTAATGTAAGCCTAATGTAACTAATTTGATGCTGTAATTTCATGCCATCATTAAGAACCGACACTAATCTCACGAACATCTGTTTCTCAGACTAGTGCACTTTACAGGTAAATTTACAACCCATATGCTTTGGGAAGAGAGCATGCCCTAATTACGGGTTAATGCTTTACCTGAGCCCTAATCAGTTTGTATGGGCATCAAGAATCAGTATATAAATTGACTCAAAACTTAGTGTAAAAAAGGTGTAATGTAGAACAAGGAAATATTTTACTTTGTTTTAAATACCATTTAAACTAATACCTCTATTACCACATTTGGCAGCTTTGGATGCTGGGTTAAACTGCCGGTCCTTCATATTGTAGCCTACTTCACAGAGGAATATTCTAGATGTGCCTCTTCAACATTTGTAGATATGAAATATAAACCGTATGGGATGGTGCCATGGTGAGTCACACTCCAACTCTGTTGAATATTTTTATGCTGGTATGTAGTGGTATGGCAAGATGGCGGTTCTGTAACTGCTATTTGTTCAGTAGTTATTTTATGTAGTGTAGTGTATTAGATTTTTTTTCATTAGTTTCTTAACCTTATACTGCAGATTCGCACACCCGGTGGCCATTTTTAACATTTTTGACATAGTTCACATTAAAACTAGATATCTCAAGTTGTACATATAGGAAAATTATCATTCATGGCTCAAACTGAAGTAGGCAGTTGGGGGAACATATTAATACACTTCAGTATCATATTCACATAATTTGGTTTATTTTAGAGCCTCTATTGCAGATGCTAATATGCCAGGAATGTCACAAATGCTGACTTGAACTTGAACATGACTGGAATGTATATTCACATAGTTATTCAAATTAGGTATCAGAAATTACAATAAATTTCGCTAGGGTCTTTTCTAACAACACAGAAAAAATGGAGCAAATCCATGCAAGCATTGAAAAGTTATTCAGCTTTATCCAAGGTATGTCAAGTGCACCACACCCATGTCTAAATATGCCACACCCAACACACACCATTAGCCAACTAAGCTAACATGCCAACAAATTCCTTACACGAAACCGAGGAGCTACGACAAACAACAATGCTGCACATATTACAGCAAGACCAGAAAATTCCAATGACTAAATTTCATGTCCAAATATGAACGTTATGATATCATATTTATGTCCAATATAGTCCGACAGCATAAGCTAGGTTACCGTAGCCAACTCCGGTAGCATCCGACACGATACAGAGTGCTGCAGCACTCAAACGCTCTAAAACTGTTTATAATCTAACGCTTAGTTAATGTTTAGTATTAGAATATATATTTTGTACAATATCGCTTATGAAAAATTATCCATTGTTACTCACAGTACGTAGAATCGCGTCGTAGCCGGTGTACCGTCTTACTTCCGGGTTGGCGAAAATTCCGAAAATTGCTCATATATTCCACACAAAGTAATCCGTTTATGTTCAAAAGTATCCACAATCCGCATAAAAACGAACAAAATAATCCATGGCTGCTTCAGTTTCGCCGAACAGTGTGTTCTGGGGAGCTTAGCTTAGGTTAGCAAAGGGTTAGCTTATGTTGCTATGCTAGCGGCCGAAATTGGAAATGAAGCGCCAGTTTCCGAGGGCTCAATTTAAAAATATACTTGACCAATCATGTCATATGAGGGCTGGCTAGCTTCGGAAGGATGTACACTATTGGTTAGAACAGCTTTCAATCACTTCTGAGGCGCCAGCTTGTCTCTGTGGGCTTATTGGTTCACCCTCCCCCCCTCCCCTTCGCACCTCGCCGTGGGAGAGGTTGTAAAACCTGTCACTCAAAGTCACTACCCCACTTTAGACCAATAAAAACCACTCAAATCAAAGCAGAACCGCTGCAGCTTTGTAATGAGGGGTCAAATCAGCGTTAAGAATGCTTCTGTGACGCTTAGGGGGCAGATTTGTCGGAGTGTCTCATTCAGGAAGCGGATTTTGGAAAATTTTGCAGTGAGGTGAGCAAGCTTTTTAAGGTACTTAACCACAACGGATCTACGCTGTTAAGGTCTTAAATTAAAGCCTTATTAGTAAACGATTTTTAGGTGACAAAACATTAAGACATTTCACAACATAAATATGTTTTGTAAACGGATATGTCGGGAGACCCCCCCGCGGGGTGCACTTTTGTGGTCAACTTCAAAGCCGGATATCTCGCGATCGGCTGCACGTAGACGGCTGAAACTCGGTAGGCATGTAGATGGGATAGGAAATTTTGATTTAAGCGCTTTTGTTCGGAGATTCATTAATGTTTAATATGTTTTATATCGCCGTAAAGGAGCTGGGCCCGCCGGCGGGCCCACTAGGGGGCGCTTCTGCATATGACTGAATCTGAGGGCTTGTTCAGAAAATTGCAGCTCTGCTACAAAATACTCCTATGAAAAGGTAGGTGTGTTCATTTGAGTGCAATTATAGTTTATTGAGATTTCAGTTGTACCTTTGCGCAGAGCAGGGTCAATCAAACAAGAAAACATGCGGTGGTTAGGGTTACGGGCCTCAAGGGTGGTTAGGGTTACGGGCCTCAAGGGAATCTTAATGTGGTTCCAGATTTTCCTTCAGAGTATAATGTCAACACTTATAAGCATTTCATTGCATTACACAAAGTAAAGACGACCCTATTAAAACCAAATACTACAAGGAAACACAGTTGCTAGATCATTAGTAAGCAGATAGATTGTAATTAGTTAAATTTCAGGTTATTCCAGAATACCAGAGTCATCCAACATAGAAAAACATAACAGTCATAAATAAGGTGCTGATCAATAATAGATGAGAGAAGTGAAGCAAGCAGACAACGAACACGTCACAGGTGAGCAAAGTAGACGTGTCAAGAGTCATCGTCCATTTAACCAACAACAGGTGTTTTATACTGAAGCCAAATGGTTTCCCCTTTATATTAAAATTAAGTGCCAATTGAATTGTGCTTAATCTCTGTTCATCTCTCTCAGAGATGGTCAACTGAGCCTTCATGTTGTCTCCTGCCAAGACACTTTTCCACACCCCAGCCAGAGACGGTCCAGAAGACCAGCATCTTCATACTCAGGAAAAGGACACACCTTCCCCAGTCCTGGTACTCCAGACCATGACATTGCATCTTCAGAAAACAGTGCAGGCCCTTTTATAAAGAACACCAGCACCACCGCAGGCGTGGAGATGCACAGCAGCAGGTGATGCCCATGGATGGAGTAAAAGAATCTCCTCTTCCTGTTCAATACAGCTGGGCACATTGCCCTGAAAACTGAATTTTCTTACTGATTCGCCAAACCCGTCAGAAGTGTTTAAAAATGACTCTGACAGCTGCGAAGGCCTACAGATTCAAGCTGATGAGGTTGACTTCACAAAGATAAATTTGTGTGCACGCAGGCAGCAGGGGTTGCTGGTGAGCTGTCCCTGCTCAGACCTCCAGCTGTTGTCCTCTAGTGGGACAATGTCACTTTCCCAGCGACATGTGAAGTAACAACTACAGTCTGATACAGTCTTATGGGACACGGTGTCTGTGGAACTCCCTCTCTGGATGCAACAACCACCTCGAGGCTTCCAAAAATGAGAGTAGTGGTTTTCATTTAAAATGTGACATTACTCCTGTTTGCCAATATGTGAAGTGGATGAAGTCTTCCATGAAAAAGTGACAGATAATGAAAGGATAAATGGAAAGTCAAAAGGGAACGAACGGTTTTAGTGTCATGATATTGAACTTCTGAATATGAAGTGTAACCTTCAACTAGTGTTAGGGTTGTAACTTGTGACCAACTTGTGATGCAAAAAAGTACTACATAAATTTGCTTATTGCATCAAGACTTTTCTGACTTTGTCAGGAACTTCTATTTAAACTAAATTTTAAAAACATTGTTTAACTAAATTATAAGATGCTCTTGTTAAAATTATGACCTTTACTGTTGTTAGGGTCAGTCTCGACCCAAGTAGAATACTAGATTAGAAATCATAAACACACTAACAGCCCACAGTTGTTAACTAACAGCCCAGCTCTTCCTCCAACCATTTGATCTTCAGTTAGGTGTTTCTGTCTTTGCCTTTTTCACAAAAGAACAACAAAACATTAAATCAACAAACATTAAAACCAATACTTTCATGGATCAGGAAGCCCAACAAGGTAACCAACAGGTAAGAAACAAAATGGATGATAAATAATTTGTTTTTAGGGTAACAAGAGAGCTAACACAAGAGTAAGGTTAAGGTAGAAGTAGACGTGGTGTTTAGTCAAATTTTGAAACTAATAGTATCTAATATTTGTGCTTGCTGAAAAGATGCCACACTTGTTTTAAGTCTCACTTATATTAAGACTACATATGTCATTGTAATGCTATTAATGTTTTCAAACTTTTTTATTTTTTATTTTGTGTGTAGCATAGAGGATAATGATAATTTTATATTTTAATGTCAACTCCTGTTAATATGTATAAATACTGTACGCACTTTTTAAGATATATATTGAATAAAACGTATTTAACCTGTATTTAGATAGCTGGGTATCGGAATAAAACAACACGGTTCATCATGTGCGTGGTGCAGGAACCAATAACAGTTGGAGGAGGTAAAGAACACGCAGGCTGTCGACAGCGTAAATGAACCGTGAACATCCTCTCTGATCTCCATCACCTCATCGAATCAGGTGGTAAGCTTGTTTTTCGACTTGCTCTATCGGTTTATAAATGTAAAAAATACCCAAACGTCGACATTTCTGTGTTCAAATTAGATACGGACGCACGTTTTCTCCCTTCATAAGCAGGACGACCTCGGCGTGCGGTCTTTATTGTAACGACGTAGCTGGAAATGTCGGAGAAATCGCATTTGTCTTTTACTGCTGCGATTCACTTGATCTCGTTTTATCTGTCTGCATCATGGTAGAATTTGCATTAAATCATTTGAACGTTTCACGTTTTCGAAAATAAAACAACTGTAGTCGTATTGCTGTCGTGTGTGCTTATGTGGACCGAAGTAGGCCAGGTTAATCTGCCATTAGAAACATGGTTATTATATTAACATTGTTAATACACTACAATTCATGCTTGAAGTCGATATGTTTGCTTTTGACTGTTGGTGCAGTGAGTGTCAGTGATGGGTTCGGCTGGCAAGATGTCACACTCGGTTGCTTTCAGCCTCCTGGTGAGTATGACTGCAGTGGTTTATGGCCGCAGTCCTCGCACCGCGGACCAAGCGGACATCCAGCGCCTTTTACACGGTGTTATGGAGCAGCTGGGCATCGCCCGCCCCAGGGTGGAGTACCCGGCTCACCAGGCCACCAATATAGTGGGCCCTCTCAGTATCCAGGGTAAGGAGCACCTTGTGTTGCATCCCAACCTGAACATAATTTTAAAGAACTTGATATTATGGTTCAAAATTCATACAGATAAATTTGAACAAGAATCAGCTTACAACTGCTTTGTAGATGTCTTTTAATTTGCCTTTTATATAACCATGCATTAAGATCGATTCAATATATGTAATAATAGGTCTATATCATGGGGACACGGGGACCTGTATTTTTTGGTCTAGTTGCATGTCCTGCATGTTTGTGTCCACTAGGTGGTGCTCACGAGGGGCTGCAGCATCTCGGACCATATGGAAACATCCCCAACATTGTCGCAGAATTGACTGGAGACAATGTGCCAAAAGACTTCAGCGATGACCACAGCTACCCAGACCCTCCCAACCCATGCCCCCTAGGAAAAACGGGTACACATTGGTCTAGTCTACATACAAATGTGCTTGTTTTATTAGAGCTCACTTTTGTTTTTATAAATGAGTTTATCATAAGTAAACTGATTTAATTTGCATGACGATACATTTTTAGTTTTCTTACTCATTTGCTTTTTGAAGATAAGGTAGGCTATGTCAGAGTTAATTTAGAATGAGTGCCATGGTTAATTCTGTACATCCACAGAATGTTGGTCTTCTAGCTCTTCTTGGACTAACATGGATTACACTGTGTTCTTTAGCCGCTGATGGGTGCTTGGAGAATTCACCGGACACAGCAGAGTTTAGTCGAGAGTTTCAGAAACACCAGCATCTCTTTGACCCAGAGCATGACTACCCTTCCATGGCCAAGTGGGTGAGTTTACAGTTTGGATAAGATCAATTCCAACTCCTTTCTGGTAGACAGAAGGTTTGGATCTGGGTCTGCATACAACAGTTAAATACATCAAGTTAAATAAGCCATATTTATAATATTAATATTTATTATATTAATAGGCTAGTTTATTTTCTTAGCTATTTTATATCTGAATACTGAAAAAGCAACAGCTATAAACATGTCCTGAGTATCACATTATTAATTAATACATGCTGTTGCTTCTGTTATTGCTATATAACATTACTACTACTACTACTACTACTACTACTACTATTATTATTTATTATTATTATTATAGTTCTTTGTTAAGGATACCTTTCTCAGTATATAGTGAGTATAAAATGAAGAGTAATGATTCCTTTTCTCTTTTAATGTGCTTGCAGAATAAAGAACTGCTGTATGAGAAACTGAAGGGTGGACCAAAGAGAAGAAGAAGGGTAAGTGAGAGTGTCGGTGGGACTTCACCGCAGCTACATGAAGACCTACAAGAGGGTGTGTGCTTGTGCCATGTTACGAAAATCCATTTTATGGCCACTCTTGACTATTTTGTTTTTTTGTTTTTTTCTTGTGTGGTTTTAATTCCAGAGTACCAACCCATATTTAATGGGACAGAGACTGGACAATGTAGTGGCCAAGAAATCTGCACCCCATTTCCCAGAGGAGGATGGAACGGAAACCCCCGCGAGCAGCGTCAAGCCCTGAACTTTACACTGTACTGACGTGTGTGTAATAGACCTGTGGAACTTCTTAGTGAAACAGTGAATCCAGATCATATGATGCAGACGAAGATGGTGATCCCTTAACATGTATTTTTCCTTGACACGGTTTTTGTGTTCAAAAGAAAGTAAAATAAACATGTTCATGCACACATTTTTGAAGTGTGTTTTTAACTATATATAGCTGTGTGTGTGTGTGTGTGTGTGTGTGTGTGTGTGTGTGTGTGTGTGTGTGTGTGTGTGTGTGTGTGTGTGTGTGTAAGGAGTTTAATAGAGATGTGCAAGTAGTTTTCTTTGTTATGGGATTGTTATGTTTAGTCTCAAAGTTACATCTTAGCTACTCTGAATGTTTTTACAGACACACCTTTTGAACGGTTCATTTTGTTGGTTCCTGTTTTCATGAAAACATATGCTTTCAGTCACTGTGTTTTAGAAAATTCAGTCACGAAATGACCACATTGAAATGACCTAAAACCCCCGATGGTGAGCAGTCAGGCTGTCCAGGTCGCAGGAGGCGTGGTCTTCCTCGCGCATCCTACCCCTTCACTTAAATGTCGCGCGCATGTGCCACAACTTTCTGTCTTGACGCCGAGCTCTGGATTTGTAATTGCTTTTCCTTTTACTTTCATTCGTAAAGACTTTTACATACAATCTACGCACTTTTTACTGCACTTTATGCAAAAAGTGACAAGCTGGTGTTTTACAAGGTAAGCAAACTTGTAAAGTTTATTTAAAATGATGCGGAATTGAGAGGGTTTTTGAAGTTCAATGTCAAAGTTTTTAAATATAATTTTCAGCCTGCTCACTTATCTCAAAGTAGACGGATATCTTCTCGAAAACCCCCAAAATACAATCAGTATAAAAGTTTTACATGCACAGTGAGTCATCGAAAAAATGTCGACATTTTAAGACATATTTATACGCACCTATCGAATTATTTGCTGTTTCCTGCCGAACGTTCACTTTTTAATAGTGAATATTATTTCTTTTCGAAAGGATGGCGAAAGATGCATTATTCGCTACGCTCGTGGTTGTGTGGCTACTCTGCAGTCCAGTGATGAGCTGGGTTAACGGGGGATTTCAAGGCGCCATTCCCCATCACAATAAATACAGCCCAAACGAGTCCGAACAGTCACCGCAGACACCGCAGAGTGGGTCCTGGACAGGGCAGTCCCCGCCTGCGGACGAGGTTCTGGAGTCCAGCCAGGAGGCTTTACACGTGACGGAGCGCAACTATCTGAAACGTGACTGGTGCAAAACGCAGCCGCTGAAACAGACGCTGCACGAGGAGGGCTGCATCAGCCGCACCATCATCAACAGCTTCTGTTATGGACAGTGTAATTCATTTTACATCCCCCGACACGTCTATCCAGAAGATAGCGCCTTCCAGTCCTGCTCATTCTGCAAACCAAAAACATTTACCTTTGTCACATATGCTCTAATATGCCCGGGACAGACTCCACGAATAAGGAGGAAACGCATCCGGCGTGTGAAACAGTGCCGGTGCACTTCAATAGATCTGGATTAATATCAGTTCGGTCCCTCTTTTGCGTTCTCAAACGGCTAATTGTAATATACCACTGCTGGCGTAAAATCCATGGATAGTATCTTTCGCAAGGCTATACTGGATGCGTAGGAGTTCAACATTCATGCGCTCTTTTTTCCAATGCCTGTGATGCTTGCACTGTTAGCTTTTAATAACCTTTCCTACCATAATTTGTTCCCCAGATATTGCGTGTAATTTCTTCTACCCCTTATTTTCATTCATTGTAAATGTATGTCGTTGTAACTATCAGAGAAAAACCTCGTCAATCTCCACTATGTGGACAAATTTGGGGATTATGCAAATTATCTTTATGTGACAACTAATTTTGCATGAAAACTTCTGTACATAATGTATTTAAGTAACTATGATAAATCAAGAAGCATTCTCACCTTCAATATATAGATATTTATTTCCTCTTATTTTGTTTTTGAGCAGTTAAAGAAAGAACAGAAAAAAATCAGAACTTTATTCTCTCATTTCTATGAAAACATGTATCAATATGTATCATTGTTCCCCAGTCTTTCAAATGAAATGGAAACTGATTTGACTGTTACAGCGAGATCAAAACAGGGGACATTCACATATGTTTACTGTATGTCCAATGTCACAGGAATATAACACTTTATTCAATGGAGTCCATTTCGATGTTTTAAGTGTACATACAAACAGAAATACAATATACTGTTGAACTTAAAAAAATAAAGTTATTGATTGCTCAAAAGTTGTCTGCATATGTTAGTAATTTATAGGTCTTTCAATCTAATCATCTGAGATGGTGAAAGGGTCCATACACAGAGTAAACAGGAGATCCTGGATCTGTTTATGCTTTTTCAAACCTTGTAGGATGAATGTAGACCAACACTAAACTCTGCTGCAGTGCTTCAGGATCTGATCTCAAACTTTCCTGCTGACAAACATTTAAGCACATGGGCCAAACACATCCAGAGTTATACTTAGGAAAATGCCTGGATCAAAACAGCCACAGGTCGTGTTTTCGTCCACGATGGGCACCTTGCAGCAGTGTGCCCTGCTGACTGGGTCTCAGGTGGTGGCTATACTCGCTTGCTTCAGAAGCAGCCTTTCCTTCTGTAACAGGAAGAAAACAGCCACTGTTGCTGTTACGTGTTCATTTCACTATTTGACATCTTGCAATATGATAATCAATGTTACTTCTATTATTTTTTTCATTAATTTGGGAGGGTAAAGGGATATACATCAGACAAGGCTTCAGCACCTCGTAACAGAGTGCTATGAAGATAATGATTAGCACTTGTCTATGCCATGTAGCAATGAAAATACCTTCACACATGTAATTGCTTATAAAAAAGGGGAGGGACCTTGAATCCTCTAATAATGACAATGTAGTCTCTGATTGCAACTGACAACACTCAATTGTTAGGGTGTATGTTTTTTTATTGTTGTTCATGCTTTTATGCGCATCATTTACTTGCAACCTGATCTTAATGGGGCTAATGTGACACTTACTAGGCCATTTGCATGGATTCTCCTGGTCTCCACTTTCTT
This sequence comes from Brachyhypopomus gauderio, assembly GCF_052324685.1. Classification (NCBI taxonomy): domain Eukaryota; kingdom Metazoa; phylum Chordata; class Actinopteri; order Gymnotiformes; family Hypopomidae; genus Brachyhypopomus; species Brachyhypopomus gauderio. Next base: position 342,624 of record NW_027506925.1, on the reverse strand, counting down.
CTCTGCTGTGATGTTGTGTACTGACAGCTCGGCTTCCTTCAGTCTGGGTATGACGAGAGATTAGATTCCACATTATAGTGCTGTCACAGCTTAGACTCTGGTTATGACACTAAAAATCAAGTTAATCTTGAACTTTAATGTTGAAACTGCTGGGAAGGTTGTGAACAGGAATTTAAAAGATCGGAATTGGAATCAAGGTAGATTTTAAGACAGTGGTGCTAACTATGGTCTTTGATATCTATATTTAACTGAGTTAAATTTTAACCCCAATATAACATACCTGATCTAGTTAATCAAAGGTCTCTGTAAATTCTGAATTTTAGATGCAAGATCTGAAACTAAACTGTATGGAGTTTTGGATCTTCAGGACCAGAGTGCAGTGCCCCTTGTTTAACTACAGGAACAGTGGCCTTAACCATGGAAAAGCATTCCTTGTTCACCTCTCTTTTGAAATGGCCTTGTTCTCCCTCTTCCATCGGGTCTTGAAGTCATTGCAGAACTCAAACCAGAGCATTAAAGCATAGCCGGGAAGGACGTCCTTCTCCCCAGACCGGGGCTTGAGCCCAAAGTATTTCACCAGGTCATGGAAGCTGTGAATAAGAGTCAGAGAGTCGGCATGGACCAAAGGGAACGGGCGCGTCTCGCATTATGGGCTTTACCTTTTATTAGAACTGTGGTTTATTTCGCAAATGTTCACATGGATCAAATCCTTCTTGACACATTGCTAGCTTGCTTTTGCAAGGTCAACATCACAGGAGAAGAAAAAGAATGCCATACCTTTTCTGTGCCAATATTAGATGGCGTTCAGTTGCTATTTGTTGATTTTGAGCTGAAAAATGAAAAATGTTTTCATGCTGAGAAGATTTTGCCTGTAAGGCAGTCAAAGCAGGCACATTTTAAGCCTCTTTAGAAATGAAGAATTAATCTTGGCTTGAAAGCCCTGACATCCTGCTGACAAGCCTTTATTCTATTGATGTCACACACTTCAACTGACAACGCAATGTCTAATCATTATGCTTGCTCAGTCATATCAGGTATTGCTGGATGTCTTTGGTGCATTCCACTTATTAAAGAACTCTTAAGAACAGTGCTGATGAAAAATGCAGTCTTGTTTCATTCAAACGTCCCTGTATTGCCAAAGCCTCTCTGATCCCTATCTCTCTGTCTGCCTTCTGAACCTGACCGCCAGCTATCTTCTTCAGGTAAGGAAGACCACAGACACTTATCAGGTCCCCGAAAGGGCCAATCACAGATATTCTCCATGGCAACAGAATGAGCACATCTTTACTCTGTGGTAGAGACAGTAGAGTAATTCGGAGACATGATGGAATAAGCATGTCAGTGAGAAATGTATTTAGTTAGGTCATCCTGTAACACAGTGTGTTACAAAAAATAGTAAAAAAATGATGTAGTACATAAAAACAGGAGTTAATTACTGTAGTTTCCTTTGCTGTGTGAGTCTCGTGAACTTGCTTTGAATGAAAATGTGCTCATGCGTGGACTCGCTTGACAAAACAAACCAAGTCCATATTACACCAAGACACAGGTCTGCACCTCCTTCCACCAACCACCCTGTAGTCACGGGAGTCATTAAAACACAGCAGGCTTCACACCTAAAATGGTTTCACGCATTCAAAATGAGACGACCAAGATAGGACCTATTAAATCCAGAGAACTAAATGACCAGACAGGCCCTGGAGTACTTTCTCCTCATCTGTTGTGACATTAAGATGTGCCTTGCATTCTGATGTGCAGCTCACCGCTGGAGATGAAAGCCTCCATTTTCGTCTTGAAGGGGTGAATGTATTCTTCAGATGACTTGGAGCACACAGTTTCGACATCCTTCTCACAAACTGTAAGGAACATCAAATCCCCCCCAAAAAGAGCATAAGAAATCAATACCTGTATCACCATGTCTTCATATCTTCAGATACGCCATTTTTACATTAGCAATGATTTCATGACTCCAGTACGAGTTTGCATATGAGCTTTCCTAGTTTGATCTTCTCAGGTTTGCTAGGCCTTGGCAAAGTGGCAGGGCCTCCACCTGTGGTGGAGTCAGAGGTTATCGCCCGCCTTTCTCCTTGGATAAAGGCTGTTTAGAGGCACCTCTGATGGCGGCCACAGATAGCCGCCACTCTGCCCGGTGGCACCAGGCCTCTCCATTTGTTCCCCGTCAGCCCTCTGTCCAATCCAAGGATCAGAGGGGGCCAGTCTCCCGCTGCAGTCATAATAGATGGGGATGGGAGTCTGCTGGATACACTCCATCCACATCTCCCACTGATAAGATTACACACGCCACTGTTTTCATTCAGCATTTGTGTAAACTGTGGAGGCGACTGGCTATGCTGAACCCCTCCGCGCACGCACACACACACACACACACACACACACACACACACACACACACACACACACACACACACACAGACCTTTGTACAGGCCTTCTGGTGTGTCTTCTTAAAAACTGGTCCTCTTTCACCACATAAACAGCGCATGTAAAATGCTTGTTTGAGTGAGGAGAGACTCCAAAACTGTGGTTTAACCCGCCAGAGCTATGTTCAGATGTCATCTCTGGTTCTGTGTCACAGTTAGTCTGGCCGCTGACACATGAAAGAGCTGTATACACAAGGAATTTCATCTCTTGGGCCTTTTGAAAATTTGCTGCACACAGGATAACGGGGACATTCCCAGAGTGACTCATTTGAATATGTCGGCACAGCAATATGCCCGTGCCACAGCAATACACGAGACAAACGTGGTCACCTAGAGCATGCCCACAGTGAGCGTAAACTATGTGCTCAGAGAAAACAAACTAACAGTTGCATAAAGCAAAGTAAAAAAAAAACAACAAAATGACAAGAAAGAAAAACAAACAAAAAATATAACAACAAAAAAAAAAAAAACCCCAAAAAACAAACCAGAACAAAAGGAAAAAAGGACACGGATCATGGCAGGCATAAGGGAGGTTCAAACAGTGGCACAAAGGGGAGTGCGCGATGGGCCCGATTTGGCAGTCTCTCAGTCGCCCGATAAGGATGGCTTGTTGAGAGGCAAAGAAAAGAATCTCTGACACACATCTGCGGGGCCACACTGAACTGGAGCAGATACAGTGTAACAGGAGACCCCCGGTGCATGCGCGCAGATACAGAGCGCCGTCCGTGGCCGATAAGACGCTCGTCCCTCAGATTACATAAGAGCGGTTCGTGCTGCTCGCCTGCAGTTCTACTCCAGCAACGTGTGCAACAAAAGCCCTGGAATCCTACAAGAGCGGAGGCATCTGATGGGCAGGGTTAAGACATATCTAAAAGGCGCCATGGCAAAATCACACAGACTCCGCTTCGTCTGACATGTGCGCGCGATCACAGATGCGCGCACACAAACACACACACACACACAGACGCGCACAGACACACGGCGAGATAGCAAGCTCTTGCTGTGACAATGATGGACGACGTCCTACGGATCCATTTCGCAAAGCCTTTGTGTTTGTAAAATGTACGGCAAACGCTAAGAAACGGAGAGGAAAAGTAGAAAGAAAAGTATGAAATACAGTTCCTGGCATTTGAGGAAACATCAAAGTTTACGCTGCAGTCCTAACATGGTTCTGTAATGGCTGTGGGCGGTGGCAGAAAACCAAACTTGTTGCAATAAGATGCCTTTCAATCCGACCCCGATTAAAGTAAAGCCAGGCGGTGGTAACTCAGTCTGGGGTAAGTGGTCCACTGTGAGACACTGACAGAGTTATAGTCAGCCATCAGAGGATTCAAACCCCAAAACACAACTGAAAAGCCACACAATAACAGGATGGAGGAAACTGATTGATTACAGGCATACAAGAAGTCTTGCCTAAACATCTTTGGTAGAGTGCCTGATGGACCTTAGGGTGATACCACAGAATGGTGGGAATTGTAACACTGGATGCTTGGCTTTGTTGGTAACATTATGGCTCTCACCTGCTAGGTCCTTCCCTAGCTTTCGGAGCTCTTTAAAGAGGTCCTCAAATCTCACTTGGGCAGCCAGAAAGACGTCTTGTGGCTCAGGCAATGGGAAGACACCCCCTTCAGTCCCGGCGTTCTGACAACAGTTGAGAGGTTACATTTGAACAATGAAAGGTTGGTCATGTAAACAAATGTGTCATGAGGGCAGTCACATACCTGATCAATGTTGCGTACATAGTAAGTCACCACGTAATCCAACAAACATATGCGATTGTCCTGTGGAGAATTTTAGAAAAAAAAAAAAAAAAAATATCCGATGAGCTTAAAAATGCAAATGCTTATTTCAGAGTTTACACTTATGGGTTTATACTGGCTTGAAGCTTGGATTGAGACAACTGCACTCGGAAGGACTGGTGTGTATTAGAACGTGCTGATCAGTGCGTCCAGGGAGGTCATACCCCTGGAGAAGCTTACCCTGCTCTTCACATCTTTGAGTTTGGGGAGAATCTCCAGGCTGAAGCCGTCCGCCTGGCCCCGGGTCCTGCTTCCCCCGTTCATGTAGTTCCCCAAGGCCAGCACCACCCCCAGGAGCTCCTTCACAGCATCCTTCTCCAACAGGTCCTGTCACAGGTCAATGAAAGATAGTCATCAGCCATCGCTGCTGATCCCAATGTATGTGCATGTGGGTTTCATACAGGAGGATGTACAATAGGTGTGCATTATTGAAAATGTCTTAGGCGTCTTTTATAATTAACAAACGTATGTTAACTGTTTGAAAGCACTTTTGTACCTGGCACACGCGAATGACCGTCTCTGTCTTGCGCTGAATGGATGCAATGACGTCAGGGAATGTTGACTGGAGAATGATGCAGCGTGCTCTCAGTGGGAATTCAGGAATCTGTGAGAGCTCATACAGGAACCTGGCAAAACAGGGGATTAGACCAGGGGAATTAGCCCACTGGCTCATTTGTGATGGGTAATACACTCGGAAATCTACAGACTAGAGTGCAGAATTGACTCTTGCACTGTTCACTTATGCCCAACTCTGAACTTAAATAAACACCACAGATGTTAACACAAAGCTACTGAAAACCACTGGTAACCACTGAAAACTTGATGGCTAATGTAAAACAAGCAATGTTGTTGTTTCACTTGTCCCAGTGCCTAAAGATATTAGATTTGTTATACGTTATAAAATTGTACTTGAATGTTCACTTTTGTTTCACATCCTTTGACCTGGTGTTTGTGTTTTATGGGAAAAGACACTATAGCACTGATCTGGTCAATATCTCACTGCTCAGGTTTGTCCAGCAGACGGACGTGCTCTTCATCTGAGGTTTCATAGTGCTTCCTTATTCTCTCCAGTTCTTCAGGCTGTGCTCTCTGAAGGGCAGAGATAAGCATGAAACATACAATGAATAACAATGAATATACTGTACATATACATGTGTTGTTTATTTTTGGAGGAGACTGTTGGTTTTAACATTTTAAAGACAATAATACACTAGGCTAGTAGTTTTCTGACAATATAGGCTAGCACTATAGCTACTGACTTATAGCCACACTCACTGCTGGAAGAGCTGGGATTAACTAATGGACCCGGTGTCTTCAGTAGCTTAGCTCAATGTAATGGTCTGTTGACACCTCAGTAATACACACATACATACAGATACATAAAGTACTAAAAAAGGAAATAGCACAAGCAAATGCTCACATTTTCATACAGGGCTTCGATAGCATCCACGTCGACCACAGAGTTGTCCAGCATTAAAACAGCTGAGTGGATAGAAGTGTCAGGTTGAATGGTTTTAATGGCAATCCTTGCACAGCAGAAGACTGAACAGAATCCCCTGCTGGAACTTTACAGTGTGTACATTTAATCTTTACAGTGTGTAAATCTTTGGCTGTTAGCACATGCAATCACAGCTAGGGGGCAGTCTCATCTGAAATGTTTGAAGTGAGTGTGAAATAGGATGTAGCAATAGACAGAAGAGGAAAAAAAAGTCATGGAAGGAAAAGAGAGATGAAAGATGAAAAAGGCATTCGGGCGAGAGGAATTCTACGGACAGTAGAGTTTTGTGAATCTTGTTTCGGAATTCATGATTCATGAGAACGTTCCCATGTTTGGCATTGGCCTTTACTGGACTAAAACGGATGAATGTCAGTGTGGGGGTTTAGAGGCACACCAAGGTTTCTCTGGCTTTCAGAATGAGGAGCGTTCCAGCTTTTGTAGGACAGGCCAGGAAACACATGACCATGTCGATGGATGAGAGCTCTGGTGATCTACTGTTGCTTTTTTTCCCTTTTTTTTTCCAAATGCAGAGTTTTTAAGGGCAAAGAACCTGAAGAGCCAATCAGATCTGGAGCCTCATGGACATGGCAGCTTTGTCCAGAAGGTGTGGACATCTGCCATGTCTAACCACCACTGGAGAGGGCAGTTCTGTTTTTGGCAGTTAGCACTTGTGTGATTTCATGCGTTTAGCTGCCCAGGTTCCTTGTATTGTGGCCACTTATTTATTTCTCAGTAAGTTACATATTTTCTTTTAACTTTAACTGTGAACTTTTAATGATGTAAATTTAAAAGTAACAACGTAATAAATTGAAGATTAAAAAAACATCTGGCTACAGCCTTTCCATTGAGTGCTGTGAGATATTCAGCAAAAAACCCCAAAAAAACACAATAAAGTTAATGGGCTGAAAATGTATGGGCAGCCCACACAACACAGGTATCCCTGTTCCTCTACACCAGTACTAATCAGTACTAACTGTTAGTGTAAGGAGAGGGAACTGAAAGGGGTAAAAAAAAAGTAAAAATGTTATAAATGTTATAATAATTATACTGATGTGATGAAAAACATTTCAAAACAATTAAAGATGCTATATATTATTAAAGAAAGAACTCATGTCTTAGCATAAATAATCACTTTGCACAAATGAGAGGTCTTTATTTCAGGGAAAATGCTGCGTTTAGCTGAGGAATCAGACTTCTGGGGCTAATTTAGGAGCTAATACAAGGAAAATCCAGACAAAGCCTTGGCCAGCAATGCAAGATCATCTGAACAGAATGAAAGGCCATCAAAAACACACTGATACGTTTCCTATGGGAAGGCACATAGCTGTCTGAAATCAACGTGTAACGCCGCCTTTCCGTCGACCGTCAGTGCAACGACAAATCTCTATCTTAGATATCTCACGTTCTCCACAGAGACATTCTTGTGCACAGCATAACAGCACGGTGTATTCCAGCGGAGCATCTGCCTGGTGAGTTGGGCCGTGTGGGAGGCCCTCTACCTTGTTGTATGTCCTTCATGTCCAGATGGAGGCTGGAGATCAGGATGCCCACCGCCTGCGAGCGTTTTCCATCCAGCAACTTAATGATCTGAAAAGGTGGAAAGGTTTCAAAACAACAACAAGGGCTGTGAGACTGACATGGTATAGGAGCACCACGAACACAGTTCATTTGTCAAAAGTACTTTATTTACTTGAAAAAGAATAAAATTCCATGAGTTTGGTAAGAAGGTTGGGAGGGGGGGGGGGGCACGGAGAGGGGGAGGGGAATGGGGGAGGGGGATTCAGCGACTAACAACAGAACTGTGGAAAATTCAATATTTGGCCAAGTGTAACAGTAATATGACTATGTTTCATAAGCTGTCTTAAATATGTTGGAGAGAATCTGAGAGTTTTCATCCAGTTCCCTTTACTCTTATAATTACATATGTCAATTTCAAGAACAACAGCAGAAGCATTTAGGGTATCATGTTATTAGTCCTAAAAATGGCCCTCATTTCACTTGTTTGCCCTGCCTGAGCTGAACTGGAGGTTGTAATTTAACTATTAAAATCAGACATTCACCAACAAGAGAGTAGTCAGCAAAACTGATGCTAATGTGTCTAGCCAAAAAAACATAGTGAAAAGGCTGTTCAAAATCATCTGAAACAGTGGTTACAGCAATGTGTCTTCAAAGTAGTCAAGAAATATTCAAACAGGTACTGCTTGATCAGTGTCTACAATCAATGACTCTGTAACTGATTATACAGAATGCTGAAATATCAAAGTGGTAAATTGAAGGAGTGTTCAATTGCCAGTGTTGTAATTACAATCACTATTGTTATTGTTATTATAAGAAAGATTCAATACCTTCTTAGGTTTGACCTTTTTCTCGTAGGCCTCAGAGAGGGGCTTCTTCCTGGTGTGTGTGGCCATTTTAGCGAACAGCTCGGCAAACTCGTCTGTGTTTATTATCGCTGGCTCCTTTAGTGAGGTCCACAGCGTGTCGTTCCTAGCAGACGATGCAGAGGAGAGAAGAACACACACATCCCGACACCACTCAGCCTCGGTGACAAGCAGCCGCCTTCCCTTCTTGGATTTGACATAATACTGGATAGGGAAGCTTTTTTTCCCCCACCCATTGCCACGAAGCTAAAAAGATTCAATTTTCACACTTCAAACAGACACGACGGGCATCTTATGGAAAGACCAACTAATACAAGTAAATGCAGAAACTAAAAGGAAACATACCGTGTTGCCGTTTCTGTGTAACGATGCCCAAAAACACATAAAATCAGTGGGGCTCAATGTGAGGCCTCCGGGTTTGCTAAACCCTTACTCCCATGAAAACAATTAGCGATCCAGCAGAAGGCAACAGGGCTAGGCTTGGCTGGATACAGCTTTGGCCTGCTGGATGCGCACTGAGGGCCCGAAGGGTTTCACGAGGAGTCGAATAGAGCAACAACAGAGAGATGTCTGGTGTACAGAATCCAACAGAAACCCCAAACCGCCACCACAGGCCCTGCAGGGCCCCGCTCAGCCTACAGCAGGCCCCTCAGGCAGCCCTCAGTCTGCTGTGGTTAGAATTAATAATCCCTCGAGGCCAGAGCAGGCCGGCTGCTTCACGTTTTCACTCGCAAATCTACATTTTCACGAGGTGAGTGATCAGTTATGTAATGGAAATATTTAAATGTTAGAAGCCCTGGACATTTTTTTATTTGTGTGGTTAAATCATTGTGGCCCAACAGGATCTAAGAGACATTAACTCTCAATAGCATCATTGTAAGTGCACTGTGAAGATTTTGTCTTTCTAACTGCTCTGTGAGTGTTGTGAATGACAGCGTTGTTTTGGGTAGCACCTGTTGTGTTGGATCTGTATCCGGGTCCAGTAGAGTGGCTTCATTGGACAAACAGGCTCTACTCTGGGCTTGCGGAGTGGCCACTCCTCAGCCCCAGAGATGGACAACCCTGCTGGAGCAGGAGGAGGAAGACCACATTCGCCTGTAGGGGGCGGTGGTGGAGGAGGAAGACCACATCCGCCTGTAGGGGGCGGTGGTGGAGGAGGAAGACCACATTCGCCTGTAGGGGGCGGTGGTGGAGGAGGAAGACCACATCCGCCTGTAGGGGGCGGTGGTGGAGGAGGAAGACCACATCCGCCTGTAGGGGGCGGTGGTGGAGGAGGAAGACCATGTTCGACTGTAGGGGGCGGTGGTGGGGGAGGAAGACCATGTTCGACTGTAGGGGGCGGTGGTGGAGGAGGAAGACCACATCCACCTGTAGGGGGCGGTGGTGGAGGAGGAAGACCATGTTCGACTGTAGGGGCCGATGACGGGCCATTGCCTTGTTTCAACAGTGCCTGCCCATCCAATGGCTGATCAGGGTTTGAAAAAACACCATCACAAGGACCAGGCAATGATGGAGGAGGAGGTGGAGGAGGGTGTTGCCCTTGCTTGGAAGCTGGCTCTTGCTTTCCAGAAAGACTGAGCTGAATTGAAGTGAGATCCAGTTTCTTAGGTGCATAAGGCTGAGGGCACAGGCCTGCAATCAGAACCGCCCCTGCCTCGGGCCTGATGAAGGTGTCTCGGTCCGTCTGGACGCACACATTGCGTACGGAACGGGCCATGATGGTGTCTTCGGTGGACACTGCCACATCACAAAGGTCACGATGGGAATGCATGGTCTCCTCTTTCAGTTCTGCCAGGGCTGCCTGCAGTCCAGCCACATACTCGCCGTTCTCCTCTCTCAAGCGGAAGAGCTGGAGCTTATAGTCGGCCTGTACGGTATAAAATCAGGGAGAGAGGGACATTTTTTGGTAAATCCCTTGATAAACGGTTGCATGTGTGCAGTTATAAAGTGACTGAAAAGCACAGCTTTGCATCTTTATATAATTTAAGTCTTTGTCAGGAGTGACTTGCCTCTAATGTTTCCAGTTCCTCTTTGCACTCTCTTTTCAGTTGCAGAAGAGCTGCCTGGTGCTCTATTTGAACAAACAAACAAATAAAGTTGATCATTGTTGATCGTAACTTTAGGAAGAGGTGGATAAAAATGGTAAATGAGAGGCTTTGAGATGTTTCAGTTCCATAATACCTGACATTTTACTTCAGAGTTTCCTCATACAGTGAGGAATATATTTGTCTCTCATAGCACTTTCCACTGGCATAATACTGGGGCCAATATCGTCAATGAATCTACACTTTTCTAACACAAAAAAAGGATCTCAGCTGGCAAAACCAGTGTCCTTGTGGTCCAATAATCTTTCTGCTCTAAAACCAATGAACAAGTGATGCAAGTGGGTGGTGCCCTAGTACCCCCACTTGACGCTCTTCACCTGCCTTCGAGATACCCGTCGCTGCTGAAGCAAAAGTCCAGTGGGTGGAGCTGGATCTTAGATCCAACTCCTCCCACCGTCCATAGTTTCTTTTGGACGGTCCAGGGGGCGGAGCTGAATCTTAGATCCAACTCCTCCCACCGTCGTGTTTTCATTGGTCTGAAGTAATTGCACTACGTAGGAGGAGTTGTATTCTTATTTACTCGCTTGCCATTCATATGTGAACAATCACGAATGTGAAAGTAAATTCATAATAAACCAATTTTCATCTCGCTAATGCTAGTAACTAGTTTCTTTTGGTGATTATACAAAATCTATTTGTGTTTACACAAACAACCACTGTTAAGTTTATCTAATTGAGGTGTCTAAACTAAGTGATGGTAAAAACTGATGTTAGAAGACGAGCGGTTAGCTAAACAGAATACAGATGTATTAAATGCTTATGTATGTTGTGTTCTTCATATTGGACATAAACTGTTAAATTAATTCGTGTTTGCTGTAGTTACTTATAATTTGTAATGGTTGTGGTGTTCAGTACCGCATGGACACTTCTAGGAGGATTGTTATTCAGTAGTGCGTGCATGTAACGGCCATGATCCTCATTAACCAGTTCACTGAAAAACTTCACAACAACTAATATAATGCTATTTATATTTTTCCATCTATAGATGCATATCACGGTTTTGAAAAAAGGACAGACGCTTTCAGTTGTGCAGTGCACTACATGTTGCAGTAAATACCACTATCCATTCTGAACACCTGAAGTGTACCTAACTAAAAAAGTATATAAAAAAATATGAAATAGTACATATTTAAGAAATGTACTGTACTTTATTATGTTGGCAATCACATATCATTATTCCTGTCCACTTTTACGTTTTCTTGTAAACTTAAAAAACGTGTATTGTGTTATTTAATTAACATTTGAAGAACATTTTGATCTTTAAACGGTAAAAGTCTTAAGGGTGAATTTATTGGATTTATATTTCCTGGTCGGAAAACGTAAGCGACACGTAGGAGGAGTTGGATTAGATGCAGCTCCGCCCCCTGGACCGACCAAAAGAAACTATGGACGGTGGGAGGAGTTGGATTTAGATCCAGCTCCACCCCCTGGACTTTTGCTTCTGCAGCGACGGGTACTTGGAGAGGTGCCTTTCTGCTATTTACAGCTAAAAGCAGAAGAACAACAGCATACACAGTAGACATGGATCAAAATATTCAAAGGAGAGCGTTTTTACCATGTGGTTTAAACGATATACATTTGCTTCTGGTCTAGGGAACAGCCACATCCAGATATGAAATCACTGTACTCTCAAATCAGTGGAAACAGGGGTCTGTTCATAAAGGGTCTCTGTGAGGAGAGCTGAATTTCCCTCGATTTCCTAAAATCATTTTGAAGTAACAGGTGAATATTATTGAAGTTTTAAAACGCACCTCCCTCAGGTTTACATATATAGAATCCAAGCTGTAAAAACAGCTCAAACCAATTTACATATATTTGCCTATTCAGCCTAAAAAACATTTAGCCCCGCCCACTTATACTGCAGTTCTCAGGCATGGTTCAGTTCTCACTGCTTTTAAACAGAGGCACCAGAAACAACCAATCAGAACAGAACTCATCTTTCTCATATTGGTCTTAAAGGAGCAGTAACAGAAACACATTGAGTAAAGATACATTGCTAAAGGCTGATGTAAAAAAATCATTAAGACATAATTTTTGATGCATCGATCATTTTTGGTACAAAAAGTCATACAAACTTTATAAGTGGAGATCAAGAATGGAAGGAAAAGAAAAATGTTGCATATGGGCCCTTTAAAAGTTTTGCTAGTCAGGACTCCAGCATAATGGAAAAGTATAAGTGATTGCAAGCATGCAGGCAATAAAGCAGCCCCATATGTTTGATGGGGGACAAAATACTGCATGTAGCTACCAAGATGTTTGTCTCATCTGTCCAAATAAGATGAACCCAACTGTGGTTTAGAACATCGAAGCAATCAATAACTTGAAGCAGCAACTGATTCTTTTTGAAGACCAGTGGCTTCCTCTGCAGAAATCTCCCACAGTGTTGTTGTTATGCTAGACTTACGAACACAAATGAGTCTAGCATGTTGATGTCAAGTGCAGTGCCTCCTGATTGAGGCCAAAATTTCCTTTGAAACCAATTCCTGTCTAATTAGTTTAAATAGGTATTCTTCAAAGCAATGTTCTGCGAAATTATATTTCACTGGCCATACTGTATCAATTGCATATAATGCAACATAATTCTGTTATATTCCCTGCGTGATATCTGCAAAGCCAAACTTGAAGTGACTGGAACATGCGACTCTAATGGTGTCATTTACTTATATGTTCAATTTTTTTAACGTATTGCCTTGATTTAAACCATGACTTAATTAAAGATATGGGAATGTGAAATGTTGTGTTGTTTTTGAATATTATTTGATTTTAAATGCCTGTATTATGACATATATTTGTGCGTATGTACTACGGTTACTCAAAAGGAATGCTACTATCTTCCACAAGATGGCAGTATAGCTGTGACTGAGTTCAAATCTGATCATGAGTGATATGTGAGTCACATTCTTTGCATAGGTGAATGGATGGGTGGTATAAGCATATCCGAGATAGGCCTATTATCTTACTGTGTGCTAAGGTGTGTCTGTAGTTTCCACATCCTATTGGTCTACAGGACATCAGGCTACTTGAGCATACACAGAATGTTAGCAACAACATTGTACGTTTGGAGTAACAGAACAGAGTATAGATAATTCAGTTTACCTTAAGTATCTTAATACATGTTGTATATTAAGGCACTGATAGAAGCAGAGACTGCATTTAAAAAATCATGAAACACTTTTCACTCAAATGTACAAAAGAAATCATCATTAACAAACTACAAAGTAATTTTTTTTATCCCGCAGACTTATAGTGGGTGGAGAAACATTTGCATTTGTTTGGAGAGCACTGTACCATCAGATAGAGGGCAAACATCTGACTCAGGGCAAACATTTGCTTTTGCCTTCCTGCATGTGTGTATGGTCTTACCAGCCTCTGTGTATTTTAACCCGATCTTTTCCTCCTCGTCTTTGGGCTTGGGTGGGGGCCAGATGGCCTGCAGACGCCCCGGAGTTCTTTCCTCATTCTCAGGTGACTGTAGGCAAATACAAACCATGACACATGTATACATGAATATATCAACAGATTTCAAGTAATCGATACATATTATCAATACAGTACAAATGCCGGTTGGAATATATATTTTGGTCTAGAAATGATTGTGTAATTCTTTTTTTTACACAAAATACTAGAAAATATGCCAAGTCGTGGAAATAACTGTATGAATTGTATAGTTCCCAAATAAGCCTTCATGCTCTTAATACTGGGTAATGAGAACATGAAATCCTATACAATTTCTTAACATCTCCTAATGTGTGTAGTGTATAGCCATGTTTTAAAAGCATTCTAGGTCTGCCAATCTTTGTGAAAAGACTCTGACTTTGTTTCTCCTGGAAAGATTTTGTAAACTGCCAATTATTAAAAAACAAATGAATTACAAAACATATTGTTACTTGCATACTTTGGGGGTGTTTTCATTGTCTGCAGACTTGTTTGGGCTTCTATCAAAGACTGCACGTATGGCCTCTTTGTTGAGCGTCTTCAAGTCAACACGATCTGAGGTGTCCCTCTTAGATGTTTTGGGGGTAAAGAAAGCCTTGAAGGCTTCTAGGGCTGTCTCTGCATTTTGAGATTTGCTCATATCATCTGATGAAACAACATCAAGATCCTCTACATTTTCATCTATGACGGCCTCCTCTGACTCTGAACCCTGGCTGGAAGGAGACAGCGGAGGCCCCGCTGTGGTTGGCTCGTCTCTTCTCTGGTCTATTTTGCTGGCATCAAAGCTCAGGAGTTGGGAGAGCTGCTCAAGGAAGCTCCCTTTCACTACTTTTTTGGACCGCTGATTAGCAAAAAGTTTACGTTTAATAGACTTCCCTTTCTTTAGCTCGGGAACAGTTGGTTCTGGACCAGCTGGATCATGGTAGGAAGCACTCTCCGTGGTAGGTGAATTTTGGGTTGTTCCCGGAGCAGAGCTTGAGGAGTTGGTGTCTCCTTGTATTTTATTCTCTAGATCTTCCTCTTTCGTTATGGCTTTGTCTTTGTTAGTATCATTTCCTCTCTCTTGTGTTAAGTTATGCTTCTCATCTTCTACCTTTTCCCCTCCACTGATTCCGTATTTCTCCTTCATTTCTAGTTCGGCATCATCTCGTGTTTCATTTTTCGAGTCTCTCTCCTCTTGTGTGTTAAATTGACTCTCTGGTGGTAATTCTAATTTTAATAACAAGTGGTCAGAGCTGCCTTTGGAGTTGGCGGGTAGGTTAGTTGTACTGTTTTCTCCTTCAGTCGCAGGAATGTCCGGTAAACTAGCAGAGAGCTCTTTAGATACAGAGTCCAGTGACATGGTTGGCAAATGACCTTCCATTGAATTGGAATCCTTGTCTGATTTTTCATCACCTTCATCACACATCTCCAGTGTGTGTCTTTGCACCAGCTCTGGATGAATTTTATTTTTGTCTTCGTCTGAGTGGTCACTGAAAGTCTCAAGACGTGTTAGAGTGATCACCACAGTCTTTGAGAATGCTGGTGAGCTTGGAGGCATGGAGCTTGTATTAGCTATCTGCAGTGCCCGTTCTTCCTGGGGATAAGTAGTGTCTTCTAATGGGTTGTGAACAGGCTCTTTATAACCAGATATAACCAGACTTCCAGTGGTACACACCACATCGTTCTTTCTGATAAACTCCTTACTGCTATCAACAGAGGCTGGATCATTGATGTCTTCAGAGATCACTTTATGTTCACACTTCGTGTATGAGTCCTTAGTTTTGTTAACACTCAAGTCATGCAGTGTTTTGATTTCAGCATATTTAAGCGCATTAGTTTTTTCTTGACGTTTCCTCTCCTCCTGGACAATGGACAAAATTGCTTCATTTGTGAGCTTTGTAACCATCTCCAGGATCCTCCTGCTTAGAGGGCTCTCCTGACTCTCCCCAACACTGAACATGTGTTTATTACTGCTCACATCCTTGTCATTAACATCTAGCGTAACCTCAGCTTTCTCTGCTAATTCTGCTGTACTGTTTAAACGAGCAGTTCGTTTGACCATATCTGCTTTACTGAAATCTGATAGAGCCACACTCTCTGCTGGCACTACATAACTCAGACTGCCATCGGTTGACTCCTGGCTAAGTGCTTTGGACAACAAGTCAGCATGACCATCTGCTACACCTCGACCTGCTTGGCAAGACCATGATGAGCCTTGGCAGGAATTTTCTTTAGGTGTGCTGACCTGCAGGTCCAACGGTTCCTTTTCTGTACGAGATGCTGTTTCACAAATCTTTATTCCCTCTTGGTCAGTGTTAATGCTACTCTCAGTTTTAACATCACTACTCAATTGTTCCAGAAGTGATCTTTGTCCCAAATTGCTGTCAGTGCTGGCCGAACCCCTAAATTCACCTGTTTTTGTTAATTCATCCTCTGTTTTTGAATTTCTTTTTTGATTGCTGGCATTCTGAAATGCAAGGCTTTTCTCAGATAAAGAACGTAAAAATGCAAAAACAGGTGTTTTTCCAGTTAGAATCTGTTGCTCTGTTTTTTCTTCATGAGTAAAAATCTTAGTGTGTTTTTTAGAAATTGAAGTGGCAGCATCACGTTCCATTTTTTTCCTGTGATTAAAAGTATTTTGGATTTATTTCATATACATACTTAAACATTCCACTATGAAAAAGCAAGGAAACGATTTACTAGTAAACACCGACACAAGTTTTCAATTTTTGCAGCATTAAAATGATTTAATCCATTCAGTATGTTGATTCAAGCTGGAAAACCTTGACTTTTTGGGTCAAATGTCATTAATCGCCATGAATTTTTTTTTGCATTCTCTTGTTAACTTTATTTTTGAAATGTAATGGTTCACCCGAACTGTTCCATGCCCTTTTGTAGTGTGTTGGAAGTCACTGCAATGTCCTGACTTCACTGAAGTTTCCAGAAACACAAGGCCAGGAAAATCACGTTGTTTGGACCAAACAAAAGTGGACTTCAGTTCTTCCTGAGTCTGTCACAGCCCGGAGGAGTCGATTGCACGAAAAAGCATCCAAGATACGATAATGGCAGTTTAAAGTTAAATCATTCTGCAGCTGAGGTGACTTTTGTTACTTCATCCTGTCTTCTCTTGAGCTTCTTGTATTTCCAGATTTGGGTTCAAATAGTATCTGCAGGAACAGTAACTTAGATCCTTTTTCCTTTTAATCCGTACGTCCTGTCAAGAACCACCACATCCCAAAGTGCACTCCCTAATGTACACACTTCTGTTCCTGCAGTGAGTGTCCCACCTCCTGTCCTCTGCCAGGTGACACAATGATTGACTACACCCTCTGCAGACTTCCTTAAGAGACAGAAGTATACACACAGACTCGAAAATGCACCCACACACACATACACACACACACACACACACACACACACACACACACACACACACACACACACACACACACACACACACACACACACATGTGACACCAGCCGGGAGTCACTCTGGGTTGGTACAAGGTGTACTCGCAGGGCCATGTACTACCCTGGCCGTAGATCTCCTTAGCTTAGCACACAGCAAAGCAGGTTCTCTGTCTCAAGCCCCCCAACCTAGATGGTCCACTGTGAATTTGCCTGTACCCTCTTACTCTGCCATTCCCCATATTAATGAGAGTAGAGAGACTTTTGCTGTGGAAAATACTAAAAAATGTTCACGGAAAAAAATTATATATATATATATATATATATATATATATATATATATATATATATATATATATATATATATATATATATATATATATATATACACAAGGCCAGGAAACATATTGCTATGTTTAGAGTAACATGACTTGAACTCAGTCCAGTGAGAAATAGTGAGAGTGCACATTGAAGAGAGTGATAGATCTACTGTGTAAATATAGTGGTGTATATAGTGGCATGAGGCGCCAGCTCGACAAATCAAAATGAAATATTGTTAAATTCATTAAGACAAATGTGACAGTTGAGAAGCAGTTCAAAATAGATGTCTTAATAGCAGCTTCATGTTTACAAAATTGTCAGGTTACTAGACATTTAACAGCAATCAGAATATAGTGGAAATGTGAAATATGAGCAATGCAGTTTGATTACAATGAAAACAACATCATTTCATCTCTACAACTTAAGCTTGTATATGCATTCCAATTCATATTCAACTTATGTGAGAATTGAATACATCTACTCAGATGCAGACCAGAGAGCTAAAGTGTAATTTAGGAGATCAATACTGTACATTTCACAGGTATGGCATGAATACACAAAAGACACAGAACAATCCTATACTTTCTACTGCATGCAACTGCAATTTTGTTACAAATAATTTAATTTAGAAGCTCTCACAATGAACTGCAGCTGAGGAACGTGGCTCAGTGATTAACTCATTCTTATCTGGACTGATCTGGACTGAAGTCGTTTTGGTGGTGTGTAGAGGACTGGACCACAGACCTGCTGTGTGACATACTCTTGTCCTGATCCAATGCCCAAGTGTCTTCACCTGTAGAGACCAATAATATGAGTCATATTAAAATACATTAATTGAAATTTGAGAAACCCATTTAAAAATACATTTATTTTCATTCCAAATGTTTCTGATAAGACTAGGGGTGTATTCAACTAAGGATTTTCATAGTCGAATCTGATTCGTCTGCTTTTCCCTTTAGTCGACTAATAGTCGAATCGGGTTTATTTTATTTATTTATTTTTAGAGCGCCTTAAACGGTCGTTCTCCTTCAGGACTTTTTTCCTCTTCAAAGTAAAAACCTAAAACACTTAGATAAATGAATAAACACGGTAGGTTGGCTTTATTCAGCTTTTATTTGTTTACTTTTTTATGAAACGTTAGAGAACATTAACCGTCAGAGCGCATTTCGCATATCGAACTGTCAGACAGGCACCGTGCAAAATGTCAAAAATATTTTAAATAAAATATGCCTGCCTGAAAATATTTTAAAAATTGCCACACAACAGCAAAAAAAATACAAGGAAAGGTTCAAGTAACGGGGTTTAAAAGCAAACAACAACAAAAAATGTTTATAGACCTACTTGAGACGCACCGCGACGACACGACCGAAACGACAAACATTTTTTTCGCCTTACCCGTTTTAAATGGTATGCCCTATTGGTTGTTGTCGTGCGAAATGAAAGACGTTGATGACATAAGTTGCACTTTACTTTGTTTGATTCATCTTTATGTTTTTCAAAATACTTTTGAAGTTTTTTAGTAGCCATTATAATCTCGGCAGATGCTGCGTATTCTGTAGCGTGTTCAGCTCCGCTCGTTTGGATTGTGCAACAGCAGGGTGTGATGTATTAATGTGTAGTAAGGAAGATGCCTATTGTTAATGCGCAAACATCATTTTTTAAATATTTATTAACAGAAATTTGGATGATTTTATTTGACAAAAGGCTATATATAACGAAAACAAAGACATTTCATGTAACAACTAATGCTTAGCTGCATCCTTGGGCACCTCCATGCAGTTAGAATGGTACATTCGACTAAGACGTTCATAGTCGACTAGGGGGTATAGTCGACTATAGTCGAATCAGCGACTATTGCAGGTCACCCCTAGATAAGACAATCCTGATTCTCAGCAGCATAAATTATTATAGCTACTGAATCTGATCCAGAACGTTTTGAACACATACAGTGTAATAACACATACTGCACAAATAAATCAGAAACTCCAGACAAATCTTATGGCAATTTTGTCATGTACAGTACATAACCTGAACTTTTTATTCTACTTGAACACCATAATGGGAATTCCAAGAGCGCCACTCAATGGATACTAAGCGGTAGTGCAACTCTTAGTCTCATCAGCCCTAAGTAACATCCCCATATATTATATGGCCGTGATGTGTGCATTTTGAGAAGGGGACATCTCGTTAAACCCAGACAACCTCGGCTTGCAGAACCTCATCTCTGCACTATAAAATATGAGGCAGCCCCCTAAATCAAACCAGACAACCAAAATGGAATGTCCGGGTGGGTCAGTCCTGGTGGCTCGCTATCAACCTCCATGGATCAATAAACCCGTAGCGTGTTAAGCAAGTGGAGGGAGGGGACTCGGATGAAGTTGTGTCCCTGAGCCTCAGACCCCTCGGACAGCACTTAGGCGATCAGTAAATCAATACACAAACACAAACCCCACACTGCAGGGAAGCAATATGGGAGAGGGGGCTGATCTCGAGCACTATGTGTAATAGAGCATCTCATTCCACTGTTCTGAATAAAGGAGAGAGAAAAATCTCTCCAGAACTGAATCATGCTGATCTTTGATATATCTTATGTGATGTTATATTTGCAGAAATATTGAGAAACAATTGCTTGCATTTTTCTGGATTGCTTGAAATTGAGTCCCAGTCATTCTTTTTACTTTTTCACATAACGTATGTTATAGTGTTGATTGAGAAGGCCTGGTGAATTGGTACTAATGTTCTAGTTCATCACAAAGATGTTAAATTGAGTGGAGTCCACTGGAGTTCCTCCGCACCAGGCTTGCCAAAGCATGCCTTCACGGAGCCTATTCTGTGCACAGGTGGAGTCGTGATGGAACAAGATCTAGACAATTATCCTTCCTCCACCAAACTCCTTCATCACCCCTAAGAACAAGTGTCCACTACTCCAGAGCCTAGCAGTAGTATGCTTTACATTTCCACATGGGTGGTATGAGGCTACTTAGCCATGGAACTCATTTCATGAAGCACAGTTCTTTTTTCACTGTGTAATGCCAGATGTGGTTGTACATTCTGTGTACTTATGGATGTCCCTGGCCTCTTTGTGCTTATATATGAGCTTCCTCATCCTAACTGCTGACTGATGGGAAAAAGGTGGTAATTCCATCAGTGTTTAGTGGAAGATCTTTGCTTTAGTGCTTTAAGCTGCTACGCTTGCTCATGGCACTGATATATGCATTGACCCTATTACTGGAAATGCAAATACATTGGACCATATGGTAAAAGCAGATACTGAAATAGTGAGATATGTGCTAAGTGCCTCATTGCTCATTAAAAAATTGCTGTTTTATATGATTTATGTTATAAAGTGAACATTGGCTTAATTTCATAGAATTCAAAGACTTCAGTCAGATGGCAATGCCCTAGTGCCAAACACACACACACACACACACACACACACACACACACACACACACAAACACACACACACACACACACACACACACACAATTCAAAGTGTACATGTTATGTCTCTGTCCAGAATCTAATCTTTCTGCACGGTGCTAATCGCATTAGAAGACTAGCCAGAGGAGCTTCATTTTCTGAAAGGCTGAAGATTCAGGAGCACTGGGATCAGCTGGCTTGATCCTGTGGGGTTAGATCAGCTGGCTTGATCCTGTGGGGTTAGATCAGCTGGCTTGATCCTGTGGGGTTAGATCAAGCATGCTGCAATAGTCTGGGAAGGTCCAGCTCAGAACAGAGGGGCCAGCTTCAATGGTTCAGGGGTTCTACACATTCAGGTGGTACAAATCTGTGCTCCCTCTGGTTATGACCACAAAACATCAACTGGACTCAGCCACAAAGGAGACTGCACATTCCTCCTGCTTCAGGACAGCAAGCTGAAACAAGATGCTCATACTGCCTTAAGCTGTTATAGACTGTGTGGCTGTGTGAACCTAAAAATAAGCTGCTTACTAATAAATACAGACTTTGCCTTATAACAGACTGACAAAAGTCAAGGGCCTCACAACAACAAAAACCCACACACACCTACTGGAGGGTGTATGAACCCAAACATTCTGAAGCTATGTATGTTGTTTAGAAGCATTTAAGTTTCAGTGCAGTTTCACATATATGCTCCGGGAGCCCTGACAAGAATAAGTGGTAGTGACAAACACTAATAATAAATGGGTAAATAAAAGCGGTTTTACAGGCGTTCAATTGCTTGTCCAGCACCAGGTCCCTCAATGTGAAAGTATGAATCAGTGTATTAGATTTCCCTGAGTGCTAATGTTTGACCTAACAGCTATTACAAGGTTTCAGTGCAGGATTGTTGTACACCTCAGTGAGCGTGGGGATTGTAAAGGGGCTTAAACTGCACCTTTATAGTCTAAACAATGGGTATATTTTAAAGGTATATTATACTTTAAATGGTATGAAACTGCAACAGATATTGAGTGAATCAAGCAAATACCAAACCCACCCAAGATATGCATATGCAAAGTGCATAATAACTATGTAGTGGGGAGGCTCACCTTCTCCAGGTGAGATGGCCATGGGTGGTGTAGAGGGTGCAGGCCAGCTGGTATTCTGTCCAGTTATGCTTATATTCAGAGAAGATGCAAACACTATGAAGCCTCTGGTCCCCACCACTGGCCTCTGTCCCTGTCTATGATGTGTCCTATAGTCCTCAAGCATCTCCTCTGAGCTGAGCAGGGCCATGACATATTGCTCAGACAAGGGGACGGAAAGACCAGTGGAGTCGTGCGAGTGGCGTGCGAGTGGCGTGCGAGTGGCACCACGCTACCGAGTCTCCTGCCACCATGAGGATGAGGATGCAGAGAAGGAGATGTTCTTCCTAGCTGGGCTGATGTTATCTGTTTTTTTTTTGTGTGTGTGAATGGGCCGTTAATATTTGGCGATAATATTTGTTGGCCCTTGCTTGATTAGCTCTGGACCTTGCATCCTGGCTGCATGTATAAAGATCTCCTCCAGTTCAGGCTCTACGATATACTCCCAGTCTCCACTGTAATTCGCAAGGCAACTGCCCACATCAAGAGGGCTCTGGGAGCTTTGGTTCATTTGTTCTCCCACAAGTTGGGGCAACTCCATGGGGCAAAGCTCAATCTCAGTGAGCTTCCTGCCCTGAGTCTGCAACATGAGTAATTTGTTGTTTCCAGTCCAGCTGTGGATGAGGAGTCCTGTGAGGAAGCAGGGTAGTCTGGGTAGCTGGTTTGAACTGATGAGGCTGTCCAACTGAATAATGTGCTCCAAATCTCCCACCATTGTTCTGACTTTTGATGCAGCAAGCTGCTGACTACACTTGTTAAACCCATATTTAACCAAAGGGTTTACCAAACAGCATCCTGTAAAACAGTCACAAGTGTGTAAGTGATTGACATATTCTGACACCTTGCAATGCAATAGTATTGCCATTTAAATGTGTGACACTGATAAAAGCAAAAGGCTGGAAAGTACCACTGGATCACAGTATCTTAAAATCCAGAATTTGACATAATACTCCATCGCTTCCTTGGTGTTCTCAGATGGTTGTGTCCAACCTTAGATAACCTGTTTCTCTGCAAACTCATCTCAACATTCACAGTGCTCTTCAACCATGAATCGGTGGTGGGTGCTCTTCAGGCCTGTGCAGGAATATAGAGCTTGTGAATGAATGAATGAATATTCGATTTATATAGCGCCTTTCAGAATACCCAAGGCGCTTTACAATTTAACACAGGTACAAGTCACAGACAACCAATCACACACCAGTGAGAAGCGGCAGCCAATTGCGCACAGCGTACTCTCTACCGGAAGCCACAGCCCCCTGGGGGACTGAATGGGGTGCAGGAAGGGGAGAGAGGACAGACCCTAGTGGCAGAGCACCATCCACCACTGGGCATACAAGCACACACATACACATACACTCAGACACTACTTTTTATTGAACAGAGAGACACAGACACACACTCAGGGAGAATTTGTCAGGGAATCAGGGAATGCCAATTTACCTAACCTCCATGTTTTTGGACTGTGGGAGGAAACCCACACAGACACAGGGAGAACATGGAAACTCCACTCAGATAGAGAGTTGAACCCAAGACCCCAGTGCTGAGAGGCAAACATGCTAACCACCAAGCCACCGTGTTGCCTTGTGCAGGAATAATAACACATCCTCTTTCCATTTCATCAGACACTCTCAAATTCCCAGTTATGGGGACTGGAATTCTTCTTGCCCTGATGATTCCCCATGGCAACACTGGCTTTGTAATCTGCACACATAGCAAATGGGTCCACCAGCAAATGTGTTAATGTAAGTTATTTTTGACCTTGTCTGTCTCAGAAAACACTAATGCTTTTGCCTTTGAAGCTCCTCCTAATTTGTTGTTACTGCAACCAATCACTTTTTTACAAGTATTCACATCACCCTCAGGTAGAGAAGATCTTGGAAGTTGCAGGTAGAGAAAAATACTTAAACCTGCTCTTCTTTGTATTTTGTTTATACATCTGAGTTATACTATGGGCACATTAAGTGAAGGAGGTTCAAGAGAATTGGCCTTAATATATGTCCATTTGCCCATGTTTTATTCATCAATAAAGGTGCATTCAAATGTACAACGAACGGAATTATACACTAAAGTATAATCAACACACTGACACTTCTAATAAAGGTCTGTATGTAAATAGTTACGTTTAGTTCCTATAGTTGCACTAACCCTAAACTGCAAGAAGTGTACATTTATCGATAAAAAGATAAAAAAGTTTAAGCTGTAACGTGAATCCAATTCTGATGCTGCAGCAGATTGTCTTGGCAATGTCTACATGCCACGTGACTGGCTGATTTGGCCATGTCTACATGCCACGTGACTGGCTGATTCAACATTTGCGTTAAGAACTTTTTGCGTTAACTTGCGTTGAGAAGTTGGACAGGTGTACCTAATAAACAAACAAGCAAGCAAGCAAGCAAACAAACAAAAAAATATTTATTTACGTATTCTAAACCTAGGACTATTTCAATTGAAATCTGCATATGTTCACAATAAATTAAATTATTAAATCAGTAAATGCACTGTTTTTAAAAATATACATTAATATCTAAAAGACAATGTCTCAAAATTCCCGCCAGATGGCCTTATTGCATTTTGAATGGTGGCAAGTGTGGCGTTTCTGGGTAAGTCCGCATTTGGGAAGCGTTTAGGGTCACAAGTCTATAAAATAGCTTCCATGTGTCTACCCGCATAAGCTTACAGACGTGTTAGTGTACGCTTTTTAAAAATACAGATTAATATCGTGTTTTAACTGCGCTGGTAGTCACTGAGCTGACGATTCTTAAATACAGACTATTTACAGTTGCGCACATCATACTGCTGTATGTCTATAAGCCGGGTAGGCGATGTTATCTACTATACTGAACACGCTCTTCACTGTGTTTCTCACCACTTGCTCCCTCAAATGACAATTGCTGACTCCAACCTGTTAGCTAATGACTTCGTCATACCGGTGAAGTTAATTAAAAGATGACGAGCATGGTTCTGGTTTCTTGGTTTCGTAAGGAGGGAGCGATGTGAAGCAGGACGCATCTGTAACGGAGGTGAGCGTGAGTGACAGTGTAACGCGGTGTAACGCGCTGTAACGCTGGTGGGTTTGCCCGGGCTCCCCTATAAGGCTGTGGATGAGCTCCACGCTAATATCGGCAGGAGAGGAGAGGCGCAGAAGCACCGCGTCGTTGCGTGCTGCCGGTCTGGGCAGACTCTTCTACAGCCATGGCTGAAGGCGGAGAAGGAGAAGATGAGATCCAGTTCTTACGAACTGTAAGTACAGCAAGGATCGCTACTGATTCAACGAAGTCCAGCTGCAGTTTTGGGCTACGGCGTATTTTAATGCGACTGCGCATGGGGGTCGTAAAAAAATACATTCAGTGCTGAGACATCAGATCTGGGAGGACGAGGGCGATCAGTGCTGTTAAATGTCCGTGCTTGTATTCTGCCTTCATGTGTGATCTGCCATGTCGTATATAATCCCTGATTTACCTTCGTTTGGAACTTGATGCAGTTGTAGAGTTTATTGCGCTCGTAACGCACCTGGATGGGAATCTCGACGAGCCCACCAAACTGAAGGTGCAGGGGCAACTTAAACGGACTTAAACGTGTGAAGGTTCGCTAAAAAGTTTCTTCAGCCGTATTGTTTTTTTGTGCCGATAATTTCACAGTTCTGCTCCACGGTTAGGTCTGTTTACCGTGACATTGTGGAGCACGAGAAAAGATCCAAAACTCAATGACAGTTCACGTCAATTAAACGCTAAATGGGTAACAATATTTATTAATCTCACACACGATAAATACGTTCTGGACTCCGGTTTTTTCCTATATGCCCATGTGTTTAGTATGCTCTTCTAGTTCATATTCGGCCTTTTCTATTTCTGTAGCAGGACGCAGATTAATTACATCGGCTGCATACGACCACCCATCGCAGTTATCTTTGTAATCGATACGATGGGCTGGGGGCTCTTGTGGTAAGATATAACTGCCCGTTAGCCTTCGTTAGTCATGAAAAACCGAGTTTTATACACGGAATGGTTGTCTTTGAAGGGATAGGACATAATCCAGTGGCTGATAGTGGTCACCTGTATATGGCAGTGAAGTTATTAAAAGACATCTCTTGTATGTGTCAGTTATATTTTTGTTTGACACCCTGCTTGACTTTTCGTGTAATGGAAGATGTATTAGACTGTAGAGAAAATAAATAAACCCATAGGTGTGTTGTTCCCCGCCCCACCCCCCCTCTAAGGTGCTTCTTTACCGCGGCGTTTCCCTCAGGATTCATAATTGTCAGGTCGTGTTTGGGATGTTTTGCTCAGAGTTCAGGATCTGTCCCAGGGCTATGCTGTAACAATCTGATGACATTTAAAATTGAGAGGGAATTGAAAGTGAATTATGGTTGTTTCGTTCATAAAACACCTAAAGGTCAGCAAGATTATAGTCGAAACACTTTGTGTTTGTGTGCGCGTGCGTGACTTCACGTAGACGGTGTAGCTAATGGTAATTCAGTGGAAATGTAAGTAAATATAGACATAAATCTTTGGAAGATTATTTATTTCTAAAATGTTATACGGATATTTTATATCATGTGCCATTGTGCTAGATCAGTTATTGTGCACCATCAGGTGTTGCGTTTAACAAAAATGCACATTAAATCCTTTAAAAGCTGTTAATTGCTGTTTTATTAGATTTTTATATTTACCTTTCATTCATTTTTTTTGGTAAGGCCTTACAGTTATCTAGGCAGTAGTGTGGGTGTGAACAGCACACTCATTTGACTACTATGTTCATGTAAAAATGTAAACAATTTGCCAGAAGGTCTTTCTTGAAGCAGGTGCGTGTGGTCCCACCTTGCTGTCACAGTGTTAACATGGTACTGCTACAAGTGAAGCCCTTCCGGTCACTGCTTGGAAGTGCTCCAAGAATGAGACTAGAGTCTGTTTTTCCAGTAATCTTTTATGACCCATTTCTGGCTTTGAATTTGGGAGGCTACTATCAAAACTAAAACTATAGTGCCATTGTGCATCTTTGTAGGCCATACAACATTTCGAGGATAGGTCAGGTTCAGCAGAATTTAGCGTCCTTTGCATTTAGTTGATCTGAGATCCTGTTAATGTGTAATATGTAAATACTCTTATAAGCCTTGTTTGTTTACTTTATTGTTTAAGCATCTGTTTGTCTGTTTGCACATTGCTCCCCCCCCCCCCCCTGAACTTAACTGTCCTCTGCTCAGTCCTCACCTGGCCGGGTACCTTTAGCCCAGGTGCTGCTAGCAGCTCCAGTACAGTAGCAGTGGGCTTATTTGGAGTTTATGTTGTTCTGGGAGCCCTCTACATTCCAAGACAAGACTTCAGGGTTTAAATTTAGCCACCTAAAAGCTGATGCTTCCACTGCACATACACACACAGTTCCCTGGCACCAGCCTCTGCCTTGGCCATTGCATCAGCTCACTCGGCTAACCTAGCTAGCCACTCTTATTTTATTTTTTATTATTGGGGTTATATGTGCATTAAAACTGTGCAGCTTGCGACTGTCACACTTGAGAAGTACAACATAATCACGTTGTTTCCTCAGATCAGTGTTACTTATTTCCATTCACTATTAGTGTTTACAATTGCCTGTTTACTTATCAGTTATTACTCTGTATAGTGGATGGTTTACTTAATCATTCAGTAATACGTAATTGTATAACTGTTACATACTTCAGGTAGTTGATAGGGAAGTGTGTCTGTAACACCTTTGTAGAAAGATTTAAGAATGCCTTATTCCCTTTTTGTTGCTTTATTAAAAAATGAATTTAGTTGCATCGGCAGCCAAGATAATAATTAAAAATATAAAATTTGCATATTTCAGAATCTGTCTAAAGTAATTCAACCCTGTCATTACCAAATGACAAACCCATAACACAAAGTACTTTTTAATTCTGCATAATCTATAAATTGACCTATAAGCTGACCTCATTAAAGGCTGACCTGACTAACATTGACTGAATGCTGCTTTCGATTAGAGCCATTTAGGACAAGCATTGATGAACCATGCAGGGCATTTCTTTCTGGGTACAATGGTGAGTTTCCTACTTATGTAAATGGAACAAATGCTTTATTATTTATAGTACACGTGTAGTAGATTGCCGTCTCATTTGGTTGATGTGGTTTTGTAAAAAAGTAGTTCTATATTGCCCTTAAAAATTGCTTCTGCTTCTCTTTATAGGAGAGCATTTTTTTCAGCCGACTCTGTACTATCAGATTAGGTCATGGATTCATGACCTTCGTTTCATGAGGGCCTTTTTTTCCCCTTTCCAGCTGTACTTGAATAGATGTAAATGATAATCCAGCCACTCTGTTTTGATCTAATTCCAGTTTTATGGTAGCCGGAGGGAATCATATACATTTTCCATTTTCAAGGAGGGACTATACTAAATCTAAATGCTTTATACTAAGTTTTATACTAAGTATATTATACTGGAACTTTCACCTTGCTTTGTTGCATTAGCATGTTTTGGGGACTCTTGCCATTGTGTTTCTGTGCTCAGCAACTGCTGCAGACGCAGACAAAATAATGGATTCATTGAAGAGCTTTAGTGTTGGGCAGGGTGGTGAGTGGAGACTGATGAGGTGACTCGGGTGTCCAGCCTCAGATCTCCGTGCTGGGGCCTTCCAGTATGCGTGGCCCTTGGGTCACCTGGCACAAGGTCCCCCGGGGCCGCCCTCGCCGAGCTTCATGTGCCCCAGTGTGCTTCGCCAGCTCCCGTTGAGTTTTATTAAACGGACTCTGATGTCACTGCCTTGGTGTGCTCTCTGGCACGGGTTTGGTCCCAAAAGGGCCGAGAGCCATCTGTGCTGAAGGACACGATGTCTTCCCACATCCATCACTTTCTCCACTGTGGAATCACGTTTATAATTGACTTGACACGAGAAAGGCCACACTCCTTTTTTGAGGAGATGTAGGATTACCTTATCAATTGCGAGCAGGACACGGGCCACATTCAGCAGTTTACCATAATTCTGAAATGTTGTGGGCAACATTACACAAAAATCAAATACCATTATTTTTATTTAAAATAATTTATTTATTTATTTATTTTTTCTTTCTTTTTTAACTGAAAAGTGCTGGTAAAGCATCTATGTTTACATACTTAGGAAGCCAATTATCAGACACTGTGGGAAGTTGGTCCTCAGCATTTGTTGCCAGATTACAAATCAACTGGGCGTGTATGTATCGCATACCTTACGAGGTCATGACCCTATTAGCCTGATGCCTCTAGACAGAAGCACCCGAATAATCCCTGTAATAAACACAGTACTATGCACACAAGGCCCAGCGTCCTGATCCTACACCCAGCAGGACTGCTGCTTCTCTATTTCAAACCCACTGTCCTGTCCAACGCTGGCCGCATTTCATTTGTCAGCGTTCACGAGGGTCGCTCGGCCGTACTCGCACGCCCCTTTCTTACACTGCGTGTCTCCGCTTTTAAACAGCATGCACGGACAGACAGGAACGGGGAAATTTAAATGTGCAGTGTAGTTGAGAGCAACTCGTAAAGTGCCTTTACTCCTGCACCTCGGCTGTCTGGCTTTGCCTCCTATTCCCGCAGTGTTTCAGGACAGTGTGGGTTCAGGACAGTGCGGTCTCTCTTCATAACGTTGCTCCCGCAAGTGTCATCCTGACAGCAGAGACTAAAATCTCACTATCGGCATGACTGACAGCTCAGATTAAAAAATGGGATTTTGCTTTACATATTTTCTTTTCTTTGCATCACGTCTTATTAATGTCTGTGTAATATGTGAACATATGGATTTCCCACTTTATTAGCAGTCAAGCAAGCAGCCCGATATCAATTACAGCGGTAGAACCCCTGCTATATTCTGGATGGGAACTGTGTGGCGACAGCTATCTTATTAATCTGTCAGGCTTAAGAGTGGGAGTAACCTGTCTAGAGATGTTTTGGGGGGGGGGGGGGGGGGCAAACCTGAGTTATTTTGAGAACAGTGGCATAACTATTGAGCATTAGTCTAATACCCTGTGTTTGTGATGCCCCCTAAATAATAGTTTATTTTCAGTCCTAACTTTCCACACCTGATCCAGTTCAACAGGATCTTCAGAAGCATATAAATACCAAGGCCAAGTGTGCTGTATTAAGGTTGACACAAAACTCAGGATAGTTTCTCTCTCAGGGGAGATGTTGTAGATGCTCAGGGGTTCATGTTTAGAGGTTCATGTTCAGAGGGTAGGGGTTCAGAGGTAGCGTTGAACACCCTTGTTGTACACTTCCTTAGCTCTAAGCAAATAAACCTGTTTAAAGTAAACAGTTTTACAAAATGGTTGATCCACATCACACTGGGGTGCGACAAAACAAGCTAAAACCCTCTAATGTGAGAGTCTGCCAGCGCCACTTATCACCTTGTTTGCCATTTACAAACGATGCTGTTCTCAAACGTACAACAACTTATCTTGTACGGTAAGACATGTACAGATATTTGACCGGTTTGCTATTTCTTTTTGCGCCACTACCCTTCTGAGCATGTGCAGAGCATGCATGTGAAAATAGCCACGTTGTGGGGGATTTTGCATATTCACCTTTTCTCAAGTTCACGTCGGTGGCCGAGGGAGCCGTGCGCATTTATTTGGTCCTGCTGCTCATGGAGACCTCTCGGGTTACGGTCTCCCGGAGGCAACGGGCCGCGCGGCGCGCACCTGTTCACGTCCTTAAAGGCAGACGCTGAGATGGGAGCAAGGAAGTGGTGGTGGGGGGGGTGGGGGTGGGGGGGGGCAGAGGAGGCAGTAGCACCTGCTTTTAAACCCACAGGCGCGGCGGCGGGCATGTGGCAGGACTTGGGCCCTGGCAGCCAGCGCGCCCAGAGCCCAGAGTCCTACGGAGTCTCATTGGCCGCCCGATGTGAAATAAGGGCGACGTACGACTGAAGGCTGGGGTCAGGTTGCATCTTCCCCCGCCACCTACGCACACGCTACTCCTCCGCCCTATAGATAGACTCTGATGCTGCCCCTTAGCTGTCTAACAGATGGCTCTACTGCTGCAGCGTGGATCAGGGCACCACAGATTCACAGGATTCCTTGGCACGGGCCACATTAAGTAAAGAGAACAGGGCCACACCTCCCCTTTAAAATGTAGAACACTGTAGCAACAGTTTTAGAACAAAAATCTTACTCTGGAGTAGTAGCTGCTATACATTGTGTCAACACGCGTATAATATGCCTTTAATTCCACAAATAGGTTTTTGGTTTGTTTTGATTGTACATAAGTCATAGAGCCGCAAGGTATAAACTACTAATTCCTGCGGCCGCTGTAATGGTGTTTTGATAGTTTATATCACCTCATGCCTCAGTTTTAAAGAGGTGACAAGATCCTTACACTAACAAGTTTAGCCTACACTTAAGTTTATGAAATGCCAAACTATGAACAAGAAGCATTTAGAACAAATAAGTGGTCTGGCAATGACACGGTTGCATTAACAAAGGTGATGTGGAGTTTTGTAATCCTCCGTGAAGGGAATTAAGCAACTTGATTAAAAACAAAGTTTGACATTTTTCATCCGGTAACTTTTCCCCTGCTGGATTTGATTACAGTATTGCCATGTTGTTATGACATTTCATCACTGAACGCAACAAAAAACTCATTGACCTCTCGACAAAAAGCAATGTAATATGTTGTATAATATATATAGAAAATGACAACCCAGAATACTAAAAATGCAGCAGTACCTGGCTTTAGTAAAAGGAACAGTCAGTCTAATCAGACAGCTAGTACTACCCAGGCCAGTTGTGCAGAGCGTGGCCGATCAGCAGAAGAAAAGGTCTGCACACTTCAGCCTCATCATCTCATGCATTTTACATCGAATACAGAGCCTGCAGCTTTAAATTTCCCTGCTGCGTTCTGAAACTTTTTTCTTGCAGCATATTGTGGTGTTAGATGAATGTCATTTTGGGGGAGAAGAGAACTGAATGATGAACTTCCATGTCCTGTCTGAGTTTAATGAATAGCTGTTGCTCTGACGGAGCAGAACCGAGCCATGGCAGCCATGGGCTCAGATTAATGTGGTCCACTAGCTGGTGGGGAGCGCGTGCAGTTGGGAAAAACAAATGAAACGCATATCGATAAATAGCTGTGGAGAGATGGGGGCCTCTACAGACATGGGGCCATTATAAATATGGGGCCAGTTCAGAGATGGGATATATCGATAAATAGCTGTGGAGAGATGGGGGCCTCTACAGACATGGGCCCATTATAAATATGGGGCCAGTTCAGAGATGGGGCCACAACAGACACGGGGCCATTATAAACATGGGGCCTATACAAATTGGGTCCATTATAAAAATGGAGCCACTACAGACATGGGTCCATTATAAATATGGGGCCACTACAGACATGGAGCCATTATAGAGATGGAGCCACTACAGACATGGGGCCATTATAAACATGGAGCCACTACAGACATGGAGCCATTATAGAGATGGAGCCACTACAGACATGGGGCCATTATAAACATGGAGCCACTACAGACATGGAGCCATTATAGAGATGGAGCCACTACAGACATGGGTCCATTATAGAGATGGAGCCACTACAGACATGGGTCCATTATAGAGATGGGGCCTCTACAGACATGGGTCCATTATAAACATGGGGCCACTACATACATGGGTCCATTATAAACATGGAGCCACTACAGACATGGGTCCATTATAAACATGGAGCCACTACAGACATGGGGCCAGTACAGAGATGGAGCCACTACAGACATGGGGCCACTGGTGCAGTCAGAGGCAGTCAGGGTCACTGCTTCCTCTCTTCCTCAATGAAGCAACGGTATCTCTTTAATTAAAACACTGCAGATAAACCTTCCCCAAACCAAATTCAATTTTTACAGTTGTAGATGCTAAGCAGCGTCTGTGACTGGTCTGAGAACTGTAGTAATGTTGCGTTGTGTGGTTGCAGGATGACGAGGTGGTGCTCCAGTGTGTTGCCACCATTCAGAGGGAGAATCGCAAGTTCTGCCTCTCTGCAGAGGGCCTCGGAAATCGACTGTGCTACCTGGAACCCACCTCAGAAGCCAAGGTATGACTGCAGGGAGTCCACCACTGATGCAGGTTGTTCAAATAAAATGACAACTCGTATGACAAGCTGGACTCTAAAAACTCACCTAATAGCCATTTGGTGTGACTTCTGAACAAGCAGTCTGTTTAATGACTGGGTGATAACAGTTCAATAAATCACTATCATGTTGCACAAGCAAACTGGTATTACCCTTCTGGTAAATTATCACAAAATACATTCATGTATGAAAACAAGTAAAAAGGTAAAAATTCCAATCAAATTTTTAGTGTTCCTTAATTTATAATTAAGGCTGAAAATGAATGAGCACAGATTTGGCCCATATAAATTATATACAGCTTACAGGGTCTGATTCATGAAACTGTCCTACAACGTTGAAGCGAGTTGTCATTTCAGTGATCTACTGGTGAACTGTATGAAAACAAGCACCGGCGTATTAGTGCCTCATTTACATCATTTGCAAAAGTCATGACCTGAATTTCTCTAATATACATAAAATTTCATTAAACGTGGCGTAATTCATGAAGTGCCAATACAGTACACAAATAGGCAACAAAAAGATTTCGCTCATTCAAAATGTATAGCGTATGAAAGGAAGGGTGGAAAGAGACATCTCAGTAAAGCAGAGTTGGAGGTGCTTGGCTGTTCATGCTAGCTGAGGCGCTGACTCTTAATTAAAATCCAGGTCTGCAAAGTCTAGTTGACATTTACACGACATTGACATGTTAACAGCGCCTACTGTTTTAGTACAAACTTGCTTCCTATTGTTTTCATACCATTGACATCAGTGAGGTTGATAGTTCTGATTAACAACAATCCACATCATTCTCAGGTTGTTGAACTATTATGCTCTATGACCAGATGAGAGCTTCACTGTACAGGTGTACCAAAGGTGAAATAGAGGAATAAAGAAATATAGACACTTGTTTTACAACCAGATTAGTTTATACGTATCTTTGATGATTAAAGGCCATTTTACTTTTGCTATAAGAAATACATGTGTAAAAAATAACCATGGCAACAGCAGCAGATCTGAATCCTCTGACCTTTGTTTTCCATGGATCTCGAGCTGAGAGTGGGGACATAAGAGGATTTGCATAGCTATAAATACAGTATTATTATGTTAGTGTGCCTTCCCCATCCTTCAGAAAACATCTTTCCACAAACCACATTTTTTGTAACACAGGGTTACACATGTGTGTGCATGCATACAGCAGAACGAACTGTATGAAGCAGTGAAATGCTCAGAAACAATGAAGAGCAACCTGGCCAATTGAAACACCGTGTTGAGTACATGCCAGTCTACGTCATTTAAAGAGGAGTGCACAGCATCTGTCGGATGGCCGTGCTGTGGTATATCACCACATCACCCACATCTCTATGGTTTTTACCTTGATTTATATCAATAAATGAATCCCTTTAGGGAGGCTCGATCCCCTTATTGCATGAGTGACATGGACGTAGCCAAAAGTCACAGTAAATTTACAACATCTCTCAGTAACGATCATCGTAAAACTGTCAACTATCACTCCCTGTATAGTAGGGATCCAGTAAGCTATCAAAATATTATATCTTTACAATTTCCCTACAGGGTTTCATTACTGAAGTGACATTATTTACCACTGGTCACTGAAACGTAAAGCCTTTCCTGTTGAATTGTCAAAATTGAGAAATATCTCTGCTACTGCTGTAGAAGAGGTTGGGCTTGGGTGTATTCTCTGTTATTGCTGTTTCTCTCAGTTTACTCACAGAAGCCAAAATCCCATCTAGTTATATTACTACTTCCTTTCCTACTCACATTCCAAACGAAGCCATTGTGAGGTCAGAGCGTTCAAAACACATCTAAGACACTTATCGTCCAATCAGAGGCATTGTAACTGAATAAAACATCAGGATTGGTAGAGGCTTAAGTATATCTGTAAGTGATTTCTCATGCAGTCTCTGAGAGGGCTGGATCAACAGGAAAAGAGATGGCATATTCAATTGCTTAAAAATACATGCGTGTCAAGGGGTTTAATGTGTCTCATCACTCTGGACAAGTGACTTATACTCTCACATTTTATCAGGTGGTGTGACGGGCGGGGGTGAGCAACGAAAAGGAAGCGATCACGCCAAGTCTCAGGGAAAAATGATGGTTTAATAGAAAGTGTGCAAACCTAAAACCCGTGCACTATCTCCAAATTAAGGATATAATGACCAGCGGTCAACTGGTACAAAGACAAGACATATATAGGCAAACAAACGACCCTCAGGTGAGACGGATCACGGGCTCCGCCCACCTGAGGGACGCACATGACGTCACCAGACAACAACAACAACAGCCGCTGTGGACAGAGGCGGCCGGTAGGGGGCCGCCTCACCGTGACAGGTGGTTTATATTAAACCTCACTTTTCCAGGACAGTCTTCTGATCAGAGTGGAATGAGAAACACAATGTTTGTTACATTTTTGGATTTTTTTAGATGTAGTCAGATCTTCACCTTGCATATTCCTATAAACTGCTGACATCAAATAGAGATTTTTGCATTATTAACACTTAATCTAAAGCAATCCACAAGGATGTTTCAATTTAATTTCATGGTATCTTATATAATGTCATGATTTCTGTTTAACATTATGGAAAAGAAAACAAAATGATTTATCTACCTTGAAAAAATGTGTTAATTACTAACAGGCTTTCATTACACATGTGTTCAAAACACATATAAGCCTGTCAGTAATGAACACATTTTCAATTGTTTTTTTTCCCTTAACAATACTGTACCTTTGGGCACATGTTTATGCGAAATCTTTCTTTCTTGCCATCTCTGTGTCTCTGTAGTATGTTCCTCCTGATTTGTGCATCTGCACCTTTGTGCTGGAGCAGTCCCTGTCTGTGCGGGCCCTGCAGGAGATGTTGGCTACTGTAGGGCAGAATGGTGAAGGAGTAAGTAACCATTTATCACCTCCGTCACTTGTCTTATATATAACTTCTTATATATAATAGTAAACGCCTAACTGAAGGAATATCTATACCACTGAGAAGTTATTCTGTTTAAAGGTCCAATTTTGTTTATTTTTTCTTTATATCCAAATCACTTAAGTGGCTGGAAGTCGGTCTGTATTCGACGTCTGTTTGTGCTGAATAATAAGGGCATATTATCTTTCCTATTACAATATTTATTCAGGTTCACTGGAACAGCAGTTGTAACTGTAACATGAATCATATGGAGATAATATCTGTCTCTTGCGAAGACATTGCAGATTGTTGGCAGATTCGTGGTGGGTAAGGGAGATTTTGGGGATTAGAACAGCTTTAGGTGCTCTCATCTGGTGGCACCCTATTGGTTTATATCCTGTAGCTGTAATGAAAAGATCGCAGATATCCATTCAGCTATAGTCCTGACTGGTTGTTTATGACTCCGGGTAAGTACTTACTCTTCAGGACACAGTCATTGTGTAGCTCTGTCTGTACATCGACACAAACACTATTCATTTCTACTAATGCTCTTGCCGACATTCCACTCGCAGGGTTTCATGAAGGTTGTTTAAATGCAATTCTGGAGTAGAAGAACAACATTCATAATAGATTATTCTGAAAAAAAATACTTTATAGGTTAATAAATTGTAGGTATGGTCATAATACAAGCTGTATATAGTTGTTTATCTCTCATCTGGCACCATATCTTTACATGGTTATCAACACATCAACTCACTAACAATGCAAGTAAGGTACATACTGTCATAAATAACAGGCACCAGGTTATGGCAGTATTGTACCTCAGCAAATAGCTGTTCTCTGTCAAAATCATATCTCGTGAACTACCAGAATGGCTTGATATGCAGTTTTGCTAACTGTTGATGCTTTTGCAGTCACATCCATGAAATCACTTTTCCTGTCTTTTTATTGAATATTTGAAGGACCATTTTGCAACATCTGGTGCATTATAGACAGGGTTGTACCAATATTAATGCATGAAAATACTGAAGGGGTATCAGAGCTCAGAATTCTCAATCAGTTTCTGTTGATGTGTTTTAGAGTTGCTCACATCAAAGGATGACTATCTGGTTATCTGGAATATCAACGTATTGCCAAATGCGATTACTGATGGATATTGATGTTTGAAATTAATAGAAAACAAAGTGACCTTTGGAACCTAAAATAAGACATATGTTAATATTGGTACAATAGGCAGCCTAATGGACCGTATGCACCTGCCTATCGAAGGAGTGTTTTCACAGCAGTATCACAAATCAGATTTTAACAGTGCATATCAAAGCGGTAAGTGCAATTTTAATTGTTAACTTTACGTCTGTATTTTTTATTCAACATGGCTAGCGTCCTGATCATGAACGATGGGTATGTTTACAGTTCATTCCTCACTTGGAGACTATGCATGAGTGCCATAAAGCACATTAACAATCAAACAGAACTAACTCTCTTGTGGCCTAGTCCCTTCTCACCTTAGTGTGTTTGTGATGGAGACTCAGGACGGTAAACGTGACCTCTGGCTGCTGCGTCAGCGAGCTGGCTGTTCGGTCTGGTGGTCAGAGAACATGTTTACTGCTTGCTAAAGACCTGGGTGTGGTTGCTGAACTACAAATGCCGTCAGAAGTCGGACGGCATTGTGAGGGCCATTTGAAGCGTGTTTGGGGGTTAAAGGAACACCACCCCATACACTGATGTGTGGGGATGGTCTGAAGACCAGCGTGAACCCCTGAGTGAGAAGAATGGTGTAATCCTGGATGAAGGGTGGATGAGACAGTTGGAGGGTGTGAAGAGCAGGGGTTCGCTCCCCAAAGGAGAGGGTGGCGTGATGATGAAGAATGACACACCCTGAAGGACAGGCTGGTGTGAAGGAGACTCAGGAAGGGTAAACGGGTGTTCTGGCTGCGGTGTCGGAGAGCTGGCTCTTTGGTCTGGTGGTCAGAGAACATGTTTGCTGCCTGAACGAGACCTGGGTTTGAGAATGGGTGTGGTTGCTGCCCTCGGCCGTCGTCACGGTATCCTGCCCTTCTTAATCTCCTAGTTTTTAGGTTCCCAAAGGTTTGCTTAGAGACTAATCAAACTAACAAAGCAAAATCAGCTAATCTATGTAGCTCTCACCACACCAGAACCCCCACGATGCTTCACACTCTCTTTTCATGTGAAAAAAAAAACATGTTTGGAAGAAATAGATACTGATGACTGTAATTGGGCTTCCAGAAATGACATTCGTAGTATCTGCCAAAATACAGTTGGCTGAGACAAATTGTCCTGTAGTGAAATCCCTACGAGTGATAAATGAATGTGCCAAAACAGACATGGTAAGCTTTTTCCATTTGCCTCGAGAGATGCAAAGTGAAATCCGTTTCCTGCATATTCAGCACAATGCCGGGCTTGTTTCCCAGACCAGGATTAGTCCTAAACATAGATTAGGCTTAGAATGCAAGATCTGTTGGTGAATTACCACAGGCATTACAATTTAGTCCAAGACTGAGCTTAATGTATGTCCAGGAAACAGGCCTGTTAGGTTTATGGGAGACGCCCAATATCAAAACAGATCTGGGTCTTCTGTACTCTGCACTGAAATGAGAGTGTCAAGTTTCTTTTTCAGCCATTTTATCTTAGTTCTTTGCTATCAGACATCGCTATTAATTATTAATTACTACCACAGGAAGACATGTAGATAATCACACCACTAATACTTTTTAAAAAAAGCAAACAAGCAAACAAACCTTCTGGTCAGCGATTGAATTCTCAGATATGAAATCTTGCCCATTCACTGTCATGTTGCTCAAGAATGCATTTAATAATTTTCAGGGTGTAAGATACTCACATTAAACATTTTAAACCCATACATTTGAGTTTACACATGGTTTGAGATGATGTTTTTCTCACAGTTGGAGTATGACAATCAAATTTCAGGGGTACCAAGGAAGAGGAAATGATCTGGAATGCTGATTCCAGAGTAAATATGCCACGAAACACAAATGAAATATTTTCGGCTATTTTGCCTGATCAACTAATTTCTTTTTTATTTATTCTAATTTATTTTGCTGTTTGTTCATATTATATTGGTATGCTGGGTCACAAGTCACAAGTATCAAAGTATCAAAGGACTGTCATCTGAATTTCTCACAATGCTTTATTGGAAAAGCCAAGACAGTTTTGTTGTTATTATAGCATTATAGCATTTTGTTGTTATTAAAGCCCTTTTCATAAAAAAATGGTTCCTTGGAACTTCCCTCAGAAAGGAGCCGATGGCTAGAAGATATTTTTTAGGTTGTCTCCAGTAATATTTGAAATAAATAAACCTAAAGCACTTGTGTGGTGTAGTGTCATATCAGACTGGCAGGTGGCCAAAGGTCACAGAGTAGCATGTGATGTGTCAGCAGCCCAGAAATATTAAGCCCTGCTCCACTAAAAGAGCTAGGAGTAAAGGCTTGTTACATGAATACAAGGGCTTGTTACATGATTACAAGGGTGCGTTACATGATTACATGATTTTTTTTTTGTAAACTGTGACATAAAATAAGTTTTCATAATTTTTTGTTAATTGGTTTATAATTTTGTTTTATTATTTTCCCCAAGGCACTGCAAATAGTGTAAACATTTTTAAAGGCAAATTTATTTGTTTCCAAAATGCTTACAGAGGTTTTTAAGGAGGGTAAGTATGTCATTATTTTTCCCTTTGCAGTTTTGGCAATGGAGCATAATATAGAATTCTTGTTAAATTGTTTAGTTTTTGCTAAATTATGGTAAAGTTGCTTAATGGACATGGTTTTTTTTTTGTTTACATTTCCTCATCTACGGTACAACAACGAAATTTTTTCTCGTTCACATAAAGCGAACGGGAAGTCCTCCCCTAACACGCGCCCCCGAGGGCACTAGCATGGGCCGCCATTTTCAGAGAGAAAAGCTCCCTGTCTTGAGTGACAGAAGATGAATCATCTTTTCTTTTCTGAAAAGATCCTTTGCTGTGAAAAAGCTTTTCTCCCCCTTTCAAGATTCCTACTGCTGCTCATTAACTTTCTCCCTCCCCTGCTTTCTCTCCTTCTCTTTCCCTTTACCTCTCCTTTACCCCCTTCGTGCTTTAGGCAGGGCAGGGGGGTGGACATCGGACACTGCTGTACGGTCACGCCATCCTTCTGAGGCATTCCTTCAGTGGAATGGTGAGAACTCGGCTCACCGATTACAGCGTGGCAGGAGGTGGATTAGCTAGGCTGCCACTTACAGCCATCACAGATCAAACTCATTATCAATAAGCGCTGTTGAAATTATGGCTGGATCAGTGGATATTACCAATTGTTTATTTCTTACTATTAATAAACATGTTTACTGTTGTTTAAAAATCCAGTTATGGATTGGATTAAATACAATTGTTTAATGCTAGATGATAATATATTTTGAAGGCACAATCTAGACTTCTGTGTTTAGAGTCTGAGCAATGCTGTGAGTGAAGCTTTGCAAATGTTCAAATGTGATCTTCTTCTAACAGTACATGGCCTGTTTAAAGACGTCACGATCTCTGACAGACAAGCTGTCATTTGATGTTGGCTTACAAGAGGAATCAACAGGTATTTAAAACTGAAACAGCAGTGTTCAAAAACTAAATGCCTGTTA
Source organism: Brachyhypopomus gauderio (assembly GCF_052324685.1). NCBI lineage: Eukaryota > Metazoa > Chordata > Actinopteri > Gymnotiformes > Hypopomidae > Brachyhypopomus > Brachyhypopomus gauderio. Next base: position 302,087 of record NW_027506925.1, on the reverse strand, counting down.
GCCTGCTTCTAAGCTAAGATGGCTTTGGGGAAGCTTTTGAATCAGGAAACAGAAGTTTTATTCGTCATCCTAATGGGCTGTCCCCAGACACTTGAGGTCTACACTGAAACCTAGAAGCCTTACTATTTTTATGTATTGTGGGCCCTCATTTCTCAACATCAGATATGATCATCTGACCAGGCTACTAATGGAAGGGTCCCTCATATGATATTTTGACATGTGTCTGGAAATGTCTTTTATTACACCAATAGAAAACGTTTAATTTAATCCCAGGAGGCAGCGTGTGGTTGGTGGATGTGAATGAAAGGCTGTTACTCTGGTTCTAGTTCAGAAACGTGCTGCTGCTGGTCTCTCCTCACAGGGGAGGCGTGTTGGTGGACCATCCACCCGGCCTCCAAGCAGAGGTCTGAGGGTGAGAAGGTTCGCATTGGTGACGATCTCATCTTGGTCAGTGTGTCTTCCGAGAGGTACCTGGTGAGTGCTGGATTGCATATGTACACTACAAATGAGACCTTTTTCTGGGTAGCACTAAGACTAAGACTAGTACTTCTGCTTCTTACATATTTTTTTGAGCGCTTCCTCTCTGTTATAATTTAACTTTAAATTAATTTACCACATACCAGGGTGCTTTCAGTCTTTCCTAAGACTCTCTAGTCTTTCCTAAGACTCTCTAGAAGGATCATACTACTGAATGCACATTCATATGTTGATTTGGCACGTCATCGTAACCTGTGGTTAAAAAATCTATTTGCAACTGTCATACAGACCTAATACACCTTTCTACTCCACTGAGTTGAATTAAATGAGATGTCAGCTTGAAAAATGAGCTGTGGAATCTGCTGAGGCCATCCGAGAATTAAGCACACATTCAGAAAAGAACTAATGAAGCTTCCAGCTTCTCCCTTTGCCCCGCGCGCACACACACACACACACACACACACACACACACACACACACACACACACACACAAACTAACAATTTTTTTCTTTTTTTGCAGCACCTGTCTATCTCCAATGGAAATATACAAGTGGATGCTTCTTTCATGCAAACGCTGTGGAACGTGCAGCCAACCTGTTCTGGCAGCAATGTGGCAGTGGGTCAGTTCACTTCCTGTCCCCAGACACCACAGCTCTCCTTCTCCTCCAGCTGAGGCCTTTCCCATTGCTCCATGAGTTATTTTACCTATAAATTCAAAAGGAAAACCTTTGGTCATCTAAAACATGTCATTGTCTTAACAGAAGTATTTCTCTGCGCTTTGCTAGAGCGGCTGACTTCTGTAGCCACTGTTGGCTTATGTCCCCTTAGGATATTTATTGGGTGGACAAGTGATGCGTTTGTTCCACGGGCATGACGAGAGCCTCACCATACCAGGATCCGAGCAGTCTGTGGAGCAGCAGAGGTACGAGGCACAGACCTGCTGCAGTGGCCGCTCCACTGCAACCAGGGATATGGTTCAATGATTGAAATGGTGTCTCAGTAGCTGTGGTTATGGGCTGCTGGAACCCTGAGTGCTCTCTGCGCCCACAGGATAGTGAACTATGAGGCTGGGAAAGGAGGGTCCAGGGCCAGGTCTCTGTGGAGAGTGGAGCCACTTCGCATCAGGTGAATACGAACACCCTAATCCCCCCCCCCCCCCCACACACACACACACACACAGATGGACAGACGGTAAAAATGCACAGTCACATGTACCGAGCTGCCAGTGCCGATGCTGGCATAGTTACATTTTAGATGCAACCTAGACATCCCTCCCTCCCTCTGGCCTGTCTCCTTCAAATACACACGAAACTCCCGAAGAGTTCAGAAAGTTTATTCTCCAAGTAGGTGCAACTTCCACACCTAAAACGCTCCTGCAGTTTTCTATCTCGTAGCTGAATTATAATCAATTCATGTAAAAAAAAAAACAGGGAGGACGTCAAAGCAAATCATCAACCCACCATAGTTAAGCCTAAACATCGCAGCCCATTCATAGCCCTGCGAGAGGAAGGTTGCTCTGTGCTTTCCAGTGCCACTTACACTGGGTTGGGGACTCTCTTGTGTGGCCCAGTTGGAGCGGAAGCCACATGCGCTGGGGTCAGCCCTTCCGTCTGCGCCACCTGTCCACGGGCCACTATCTGGGCCAGACGGAAGACCGAGGCCTGGTTCTGCTCGACAGAGAGAAGTCCGACACCTCTGCTACCGCCTTCTGCTTCAGACCAAGCAAGGTTTGATTCCCATATATAGTTTGCATAAGTTTTATGGTACATTTTAAAGCTTGACTATGTCAAACCTCATGGTAAAACCTCAAAAGTTCACAGAGTGAAGGACATACATGATTTACTGGCTCATCTCACACGGATATGTTTACGATGTGGCCGTCTGTAACAGTTTCAGTTTTTAATGATTGGAAAAGTCACCACTCTATCATTTATCATAAGCATCTGAATTCATCATTATTATAACAGTCCATTAGGTGTGCCTTTGCAGTCTTAAGTAGTGCGCTGGCCGATCTCTCATTGATTCGGTTAGAACAGTATGTCCTCCACGCTGTTGCAAATCGCTGTCCGTTTGATCTCGGTCAAACCTGAGATATTGTTGACTGGCCAGCTGGAGCGTGTGGCCAGTCAGTCAGCTCTCTAATTGGGGTGCGGAGCTCATTTGCTTCTGTCTGTGCCCTGGCAGGAGAAAGTGGACTCTGGGCCAAAGCGGGACATCGAGGGCATGGGGGTGGCGGAGATCAAGTACGGAGACTCGGTCTGCTTCATCATGCACGTCGCCACGGGCCTCTGGCTGTCCTACCAGGCGCCCGATGCAAAATCCTCCCGCCTGGGACCGCTCAAGAGACGGGTGAGCTCGCGTGCCACTGAGATAAAGCCAGCTCGTGGTTTTTTATATGAAGCAGTGGAAAAGCCGCGGCTTGTACCCAGCCATGTAATCCCAGGGGGTCTGAGAGTTCGGGCGGACTTGCCGGTGGTCCGTGCAACGGCGGCGTACCGCTCGGGGGGGTTGACTCGAATGCACCCGCCGAGCGAGAGTCATGACCCGTGAGCAGGACAGGTGTGACGTGAGTGCGAGATTAAGTGCAGGTATCTCACGGGGTGCAGGACACCCGAGGCCGTGTGAGGAAGGTGATGATGGGGTTTGTCACGGCAGCAGTGTCACTGTCATCTCCACACGCACAGCACACAGACGCAGAACTGAATGTCCACTTAGTTTTCCAGCTCCTCAGGATTAGACTGTTAAAATTCACTATGAAAACTGAACAATTTCATTTTGAATGGACCGACCTGAATGGATTCAGGCTGTAACCTTCTATCTACGGAAGACCTTATTAATAGTCATTCATTAAAAATCATTTCAGGGAACTGCATGGATATTTTTCTTTTGAAGTCCTCACTGTTTTTAGAGCAGGGGTCCCGCCTGAGTGAGATTGACATTGATGTGAGTGTGTGTGGCACACAGGCCTTCCTGTATCCAGAGGGACACATGGATGATGGCGTCATCCTGCAGCTCTGCCAGCACGAGGAGTCCAGAGCGGCCCGCATCATCCGCAACACCACGCAGCTCTTCACCCAGTTCATCAGGTACGCCACTCCTCCCATCAGCCCCTGCTGCACCTGCCGGTTGTCCAAACACCGGGAGTGCACCACCCCGTGGTGTCCTAATGGGTTTTTAAAAAATTATCATTACTTTCTCACCCGCTGCTCCCAGAGGCCTGGATGAGCTGAAGGGTGAGAAGGCCGCTGAGGTCAGTTTGCCTGTGGTAGAGGTTCTGCAGAACCTCAACGACCTCATCAACTACTTCCAGCAGCCCGACTCGGAACTGGAGCACGAGGAGAAGCAGAGGCAGCTCCGCTCCCTCATCAAGCGGCAGGACCTCTTCAAAGAGGAGGTGAGCTGAGAGCACACCTCGGGGAGCAGCTCCGCTCCAACACCTCGGCTCCACCTATCAGGTTCCGCCTTTTGACCCGACCTGTTGAACCCTAGGCTCGTTACTGAATTTTTTCATCCTAATTTTTCACAGAACCACCGTGAATTATTTAGAAAATGCATTAAAGCCGCATCGTTTTGCAAGTGGAATGAGAGTCTGGGCCTACTGGTGGTTCTGTGGAGAGAGCAGGATAAAGAGAAACACACAAAAAACGTGCGATGTGCTTCACAGCTCATGTCTGAGTTCACGCGTGCATATTTAGCTCTTTGTTTACACTGCACAGTCATACTTCGAAAAAAAAAATCTAGCTGTTCCAGCAACTGTATCCTTGCCCTGCGCGTGTGTAGCGAGGGGCCGAGGGAAAAGTTTTATACTGCGGAGAGATGCGCGCGGTGGGCAAGAATGACGTCCTGTTCCCTGTTTGGTTGGGCTATTTTTAAGGGAATGCTCACGCTGCTCTCAATCTGCATCGACCGGCTCAACGTGTACAACAGTGCCGCCGAGTTTGAAGAGGTGGCGGGCGAGGAGGCGGGAGAAGCCTGGAAGGATGTTCTTAACCTCCTCTACGAGCTGCTGGGTAAGACCGTCTTTCACGTGTAGCCGCTGATGACGAGAGGAACAATCCAGCTGGAGCCCGGTCCCTAAAGAACCACCGTTCTCGCTGGTGTGGGTGTGCACTATAGCACGTTTGAATCTGAAAGGGACTAAAAAATTCTTGCTCAGATTTGAGGCTAATGTCCATCTGTACTGGATTAATTAGCTAAGACTTAGACCCCTATTTGTGCTAGGTGCTCTCATATCATGGGCATGGGACCGTAAGCACAGTGAACAACTAAGCATAGTTGTCTTATTTTTAACACTTGGTTACAATCAAAGACTGTGACATCTTCAGCAATGGCTGGACCCCCTGCCAGGTTTATACTGCAGCCGTTTGCTTGTTTTGGGGGCGTTTTTGCTTTCAATTTTGCTGGTCTTCATTTGAACTGACTGGGATGCTTGGTGGGTGATTGACCAACAGTGGAAGCCATGTAGGTCCACGCTATGCTGTTGCACAGACAGGCCTGTGTGTCTGGGCTTATGAGCAGTTTGTTCTCATTTATCTCATGCTTTTCCTGGATTCATTACTGATTCATCTCTTCTGTACATGAGACCATGTCCCTGATTTTTACAGGCTTTTTATTTACTGCCTAGTTAACAGTATCTTGTCTGTTCTATAGCTATTCACACCATTAAAATGAGACAAGATAACACTTTACTGATACTGGGGTAATCGCTAATGCAGTTCTTAAATTGCGTTACTTTCCAGCTGTAATAACCAGCGGACCTTGACACATGTTTCCGCAGCTCACCTGGTACAGCAAGTTGCTCATTGTGCTTGCCAGACAGAAGCCGTGGGTTTGATTCCCATGTTGCACACTGCCTGTCATACTAATGAGCATGTAACTTGCTCTGCCAAAGGTGGAGAAAGATGAGAATACTTGTACATGAGTGATAGAATGAAGGTGGTAGAGAAACTACAGTGTGAAACATTCTCTTATGTTCCACTGTGTTGGTACACTATCTACAAAAGGGCTTAACATTTATATGGCTGACCCAAAGTATGTGTAAACACCAAAGTTGGGAAACCGAAACAAAATTGACATTTCGCCTAGTCGTTGTTATATTTCAAATACAATATGTTGGCTTACAGAATAGAAAATTAGTTTTTCTGTCCAGTCATAGTAGCATTTTTGTAGCATAGTTGTAGCATTTGAGTCCTTCTCTGTGGGAAGAAGTCTGCCTTTTGTAACAACTCTCGGTGTAGTTCTTGTGACTCTCACCTTCACCTTGACTGCCCCCCATTTGACAGACCCCCTTCCTGAGGCGAGACAAGACTTCACCTCTGTCTGTGAAGTGTAGAGGTCAGCATCAGTGGAGACCAGATACTGCCTGCAATAGGAAGGCAGTACAGAGGGCACGCCGCATCAGGCCGATGACACAGAGCCACTTTTAGTGCTTTTGACAGGTCCATTTACTGCCTCTCGTCACTGTCCTGCTCGGGGTGTCTGAGCTGCTGTGTGGCTGACGCCAGTCACAACCATACCTCACACACAAGCTCTCAGAGCCCTCTGCTCTGTGCTGCCTTTGATGACTTCTCTCCCTTGGGACTGAATCGGTTAGCACACGGATTCCCGATTTAATATTTCATTCACGCTCTGAGCTCAGTGCAGTGGCAAATTGTTTTCCTTAATGTCGTCCACAAGCGGAGGATCTGAGGGGGCCGGTGGTGGTCTTGGTGTATTTTGAATTAAGGGTGCAGCACTGTTATTGGCCTTCGTTCTCATTTCTTTTCTGCAGCTGCCCTGATCCGTGGAAACAGGCCCAACTGCACTCAGTTCTCCCGCAGACTCGACTGGTTGGTCAGCAAATTGGAGCGTCTGGAGTCGTCCTCAGGTATACCTTACAATCTGAATTGAATGATGTGGTATTAACACTCCTGTTCTGATTTCACTGGAATATGGCCCATACTGCACCAGCACACATAGTTAGGGCTCAAGCACATTG